>NC_060255.1:104615045-104700599 GCF_921293095.1 Ischnura elegans
TCAATATGAATGGAAAGTTAAACTCTGTACTTACGGTTATAATTGTGTAAATTTAAGCAAACTGTTCCTCAAAAAGTATAGAATCAAGGCCCTCTTCTGTCCTCTTCGGGCTGGTGTGGGTGAAACTTGCGTGTTCGTGATAACAGCGATCTTCTCGCCTTCGTCTGGTAGAAAAATTTCCCAGTTGAACTGAAAATATTAAGATTGACACTTCGATTAAGAGCCCAAAATGAGCACGTATGGATAATATAACACGGGTGCATTGATTAAGTACCAAATCAAATCGTTGTCATGGTTTGAGTGAGTACAATACAGATTTTGGGGATAGCGTAAATTTCGGATCAATTGAACGAATCATCAATATGAATGGAAAGTTAAACTCTGTACTTACGGCTATAATTGTGTAAGTATAAGCATACTGTTCCTCAAAAAGCATATAATCAAGGTCCTTTTCTGTCCTCTTCGGGCTGGGTTGGGTGAAACTTGCGTGTTCGTGATAACAGCAATCTTCTCGCCTTCGTCTGGTATAAAAGTCTCCCATTTGAACTGAAAATATTAAGATTGACACTTCGATTAAGAGCCCAAAATGAGCACGTATGGATAATATAACACGAGTGCATTGATTAAGTACCAAATCAAATCGTTGTCATGGTTTCAGTGAGTACAATACAGATTTTGGAGATAGCGTAAATTTCGGATCAATTGAACAAATCATCAATATGAATGGAAAGTTAAACTCTGTACTTACGGCTATAATTGTGTAAGTATAAGCATACTGTTCCTCAAAAAGCATAGAATCAAGGTCCTTTTCTGTCCTCTTCGGGCTGGTGTGGGTGAAACTTGCGTGTTCGTGATAACAGCGATCTTCGCGCCTTCGTCTGGTAGAAAAATCTCCCATTTGTACTGAAAATATTAAGATTGACACTTCGATTAACAACCCAAAACGAGCACGCCTTGGAAAATATAACACCAGTGCATTGATTAAGTACCAAATCAAATCGTTGTCATGGTTTTAGTGAGTACAATACAGATTTTAGAGGTAGCGTAAATCTCGGATCAATTGAACGAATCATCAATATGAATGGAAAGTTAAACTCTGTACTTACGGTTATAATTGTGTAAATTTAAGCAAACTGTTCCTCAAAAAGTATAGAATCAAGGCCCTCTTCTGTCCTCTTCGGGCTGGTGTGGGTGAAACTTGCGTGTTCGTGATAACAGCGATCTTCTCGCCTTCGTCTGGTAGAAAAATCTCCCATTTGTACTGAAAATATTAAGATTGACACTTCGATTAAGAGCCCAAAATGAGCACGTATGGATAATATAACACGGGTGCATTGATTAAGTACCAAATCAAATCGTTGTCATGGTTTCAGTGAGTACAATACAGATTTTGGGGATAGCGTAAATTTCGGATCAATTGAACGAATCATCAATATGAATGGAAAGTTAAACTCTGTACTTACGGCAATAATTGTGTAAGTATAAGCATACTGTTCCTCAAAAAGCATATAATCAAGGTCCTTTTCTGTCCTCTTCGGGCTGGTGTGGGTGAAACTTGCGTGTTCGTGATAACAGCAATCTTCTCGCCTTCGTCTGGTATAAAAGTCTCCCATTTGAACTGAAAATATTAAGATTGACACTTCGATTAAGAGCCCAAAATGAGCACGTATGGATAATATAACACGAGTGCATTGATTAAGTACCAAATCAAATCGTTGTCATGGTTTCAGTGAGTACAATACAGATTTTGGAGATAGCGTAAATTTCGGATCAATTGAACAAATCATCAATATGAATGGAAAGTTAAAATCTGTACTTACGGCTATAATTGTGTAAGTATAAGCATACTGTTCCTCAAAAAGAATAGAATCAAGGTCCTTTTCTGTCCTCTTCGGGCTGGTGTGGGTGAAACTTGCGTGTTCGTGATAACAGCGATCTTCGTGCCTTCGTCTGGTAGAAAAATCTCCCATTTGTACTGAAAATATTAAGATTGACACTTCGATTAACAACCCAAAACGAGCACGCCTTGGAAAATATAACACCAGTGCATTGATTAAGTACCAAATCAAATCGTTGTCATGGTTTGAGTGAGTACAATACAGATTTTGGGGATAGCGTAAATTTCGGATCAATTGAACGAATCATCAATATGAATGGAAAGTTAAACTCTGTACTTACAGCAATAATCGTCTAAATACAAGCATACTGTACCTCAAAAAGCATAGAATCGAGGCCCTCTTATTCCTCTTCCGGCTGGTGTGGGTAAAACTTGCGTGTTCGTGATAACAGCGATCCTCGCGCCTTCGTCTGGTAGAAAAATTTCCTTTTTGAAATAAAAATATTAAGACTGACACTTCGAATAACAACCCAAAACGAGCACGCCATGGATAATATAACACAAATGCATTGATTAAGTACCAAATCAAATCTTGTCATGTTTTCAGTGAGTACAATACAAATTTTGGAGATAGCGTAAATTTCGGATCAATTGAACGAATCATCAATATGAATGGAAAGTTAAACTCTTTACTTACGGCAATAATTGTCTAAATATAAGCATACTGGTCCTCAAAAGGTATAGAATCAAGGCCTACTTCGGTTCCCTTCGGGATGGTGTGGGTGAAACTTGCGTGTTCGTGATAACAGCGATCCTCGTGCCTTCGTCTGGTAGAAAAATCTCCCATTTGAAATAAAAATATTAAGACTGACACTTCGATTAACAACCCAAAACGAGCACGCCATGGAAAATATATTACAAATGCATTGATTAAGTACCAAATCAAATCGTTGTCATGGTTTCAGTGAGTACAATACAAATTTTGGAGATAGCGTAAATTTCGGATCAATTGAACGAATCATCAATATGAATGGAAAGTTAAACTCTTTACTTACGGCAATAATTGTCTAAATATAAGCATACTGTTCCTCAAAAAGTATAGAATCAAGGCCTGCTTCGGTCCTCCTCGGGATGGTGTGGGTGAAACTTGCGTGTTCGTGATAACAGCGATCCTCGCGCCTTCGTCTGGTAGAAAAATCTCCTTTTTGAAATAAAAATATTAAGACTGACACTTCGATTAACAACCCAAAACGAGCACGCCATGGATAATATAACACAAATGCATTGATTAAGTACCAAATCAAATCTTGTCATGGTTTCAGTGAGTACAATACAAATTTTGGAGATAGCATAAATTTCGGATCAATTGAACGAATCATCAATATGAATGGAAAGTTAAACTCTGTACTTACGGCAATAATTGTCTAAATATAAGTATACTGTTCCTCAAAAGGTATAGAATCAAGGACCATATAGACCGATTGGATAGATGTGGAGTATATTCTTTGAAATGCAGCGATTGCAATGGTGTGTGCGTGGGACAGACAGGAAGAAGTTTTGAAGTTAGGAAAAAAGAACATTTAAGTGCTTACAAACATAATAAAGATGAAAAGAGTAATTTTGCTAAGCACTTAATATGTAACTGCCACAGAAGCGACTTTAAAATGAATATTTTAAATTTTTGCAATGACCGTGGAGAACTGGATTCTAGGGAACAGTTAGAAATTTTAAAAATTATTGACAATCAAGATAGTACCCTTATAAATGAATACCTCTACCCATTCTTTTCACCTATTCTGGCGTATGTTTTAAAATTCATCAAGTAACTAGGTAACAACAAGATTAACAACAAGATAAACAAATTATAATTAGCGCCTGAAGATGATGATTACTCATTGATACCCGGGACGCGCTGTTATAAAATAAGTGGTATAAGTAACTGTCTAAATCCAGGAAATAATGGAATACCACATAGTTAACCAAGAGTTAGTGAATTTATAATATAAGCGTACTGTTCCTCAAAAAGTATAGAATCAAGGCCCTCTTCTGTTCTCTTAGGGCTGGTGTGGGTGAAACTTGCGTGTTCGTGATAACAGCGATCTTCGCGCCTTCGCCTGGTAGAAAAATCTCCCATTTGAAATGGAAATATTAAGATTGACACTTCGATTAACAACCTAAAACGAGCACGCAGTGGATAATATAACACAAATGCATTGATTAAGTACCAAATTAAAACGTTGTTATGGTTTCAGTGAGTACAATACAAATTTTGGAGATAGCGTAAATTTCGGATCAATTGAACAAATCATCAATATGAATGGAAAGTTAAACTCTGTACTTACGGCAATAATTGTCTAAATATAAGCATACTGTTCCTAAAAATTTATAGAATCAAGGCCCTCTTATTCCTCTTCCGGATGGTGTGGGTAAAACTTGCGTGTTCGTGATAACAGCTATCTTCGCGCCTTCGTCTTGTAGAAAAATCTCCCATTTGAAATGAAAATATTAAGATTGACACTTCGATTAACAACCCAAAACGAATACGCCATGGATAATGTAACACAAATGCATTGATTAAGTACCAAATCAAATCGTTGTCATGGTTTCAGTGAGTACAATACAAATTTTGGAGATAGCGTAAATTTCGGATCAATTGAACGAATCATCAATATGAATGGAAAGTTAAACTCTGTACTTACGGCAATAATTGTCTAAATATAAGCATACTGTTCCTCAAAATGTATAGAATCAAGGACCATATAGACCGATTGGATAGATGTGGAGTATATTCTTTGAAATGCAGCGAAATCAATGGTGTGTACGTGGGACAGACAGGAAGAAGTTTTGAAATTAGGAAAAATGAACATTTAAGTGCTAACAAACATAATAAAGATGAAAAGAGTAATTTTGCTAAGCACTTAATATGTAAAATCCACAGAAGCGACTTTAAAATGAATATTTTAAATTTTTGCAATGACCGTGGAGAACTGGATTCTAGGGAACAGTTAGAAATTTTAAAAATTATTGACAATCAAGATAGTACCCTTATAAATGAATACCTCTACCCATTCGTTTCACCTATTCTGGCGTCTGTTTTAAAATTCATCAAGTAACTAGGTAACAACTAGAATAACAACAAGAGAAACAAATTATAATTAGCGCCGGAAGATGATGATTACTCATTGATACCCGGGTCGCGCTGTTATAAAATAAGTGGTATAAGTAACTGTCTAAATCCAGGAAATAATGGAATACCACATAGTTAACTGAAAGTTAGTGAATTTTAAATGTAAGCGTACTGTTCCTGAAAAAGTATAGAATCAAGGCCCTCTTTGGTCCTCTTCGGGCTGGTGTGGGTGAAACTTGCGTGTTCGTGATAACAGCGATCCTCGCGCCTTCGTCTGGTAGAAAAATCTCCCATTTGAACTGAAAATATTAAGATTGACCCTTCGATTAACAACCCAAAACGAGCACGCCATAAATAATATAACACGAGTGCATTGATTAAGTACCGAATCAAATCGTTGTCATGGTTTTTGTGAGTACAATACAGATTTTGGGGATAGCGTAAATTTCGGATCAATTGACCGAATCATCAATATGAATGGAAAGTTAAACTCCGTACTTACGGCAATAATTGTCTAAATATAAGCATACTGTTCCTCAAAATGTATAGAATCAAGGCCCCCTTCTGTTCTCTTCGGGCTGGTGTGGGTGAAACTTGCGTGTTCGTGATAACAGCGATCTTCGCGCCTTCGCCTGGTAGAAAAATCTCCCATTTGAAATGGAAATATTAAGATTGACACTTCGATTAACAACCCAAAACGAGTACGCCATGGATAATATAACACAAATGCATTGATTAAGTACCAAATCAAATCGTTTTCATGGTTAAAGTGACTACAATACAAATTTTGGAGATAGCGTAAATTTCGGATCAATTGAACAAATCATCAATATGAATGGATAGTTAAACTCTGTGTTTTTGGCAATAATTGTCTAAATATAAGCATACTGTTCCTCAAAAAGTATAGAATCAAGGCCCTCTTCTTATCTCTTCGGGCTGGTGTTGGTGAAACTTGCGTGTTCGTGATAACAGCGATCTTCGCGCCTTCATCTCGTAGAAAAATCTCCCATATGAAATGAAATTGTTAAAATTGACATGCCATTAAAAACCTAAAAAAACATCGCTTGGATGAAACAACACTGGTCATTGTGACATGGTGTATGTTCATTAAATATAGGTTTTGGAAATAGCGAAATTTTCGGTTCAATTGAACGAATCATCAATATGAATGGATAGTTAAACTCTGTACTTACGGCAAAACTTTTCTAATTATAAGCATACTATTCCTCAAATAACATAGAATCAAGGTCCTCTCCTGTACTCTTCGGGCTGGTTTGGGTAAAACATCGTGTTTGTGATAATAGCGATCTTCGCGCCTTCGTCTTGTAGAAAAATCTCCCATATGAAAAGAAATTGTTAAAATTGACATTCGATTCAAGAGTCAAAAAAAACATGGCAAGTATTAAAATAAAACTGGTGTATTGAGAAATGGTTTTAAGTTAGTTAAATACAGTTTTTGCAGATAGCGTAAATTTCGATCAATTGCACGACTCATCATTATGAATTGAAAGATAAACTCTGTACTTACGGCAATAATTGTCTAAATATATGCATACTGTACCTAAAAAATCAAAGAATCGAGGCCCTCTTATTCCTCTTCCGGCTGGTGTGGGTAAAACTTGCGTGTTCGTGATAACAGCGATCTTCGCGCCTTCGCCTGGTAGAAAAATCTCCCATTTGAAATGGAAATATTAAGATTTACTCTTCGATTAAGAGCCCAAAATGAGCACGTATGGATAATATAACACGGGTGCATTGATTAAGTACCAAATCAAATCGTTGTCATGGTTTTAGTGAGTACAATACAGATTTTGGGGATAGCGTAAATTTCGGATCAATTGAACGAATCATCAATATGAATGGAAAGTTAAACTCTGTACTTACGGCAATAATTGTGTAAGTATAAGATTACTGATCCTCAAAAAGAATAGAATCAAGGCCCTCTTCTGTTTTCTTCGGGCTGGTGTTGGTAAAACTTGCGTGTTCGCGATAACAGCGATCTTCGCGCCTTCGCCTGGTAGAAAAATCTCCCATTTGAAATGGAAATATTAAGATTGACACTTCGATTAACAACCCAAAACGAGCACGCAGTGGATAATATAACACAAATGCATTGATTAAGTGCCAAATCAAATCGTTGTCATGGTTTGAGTGAGTACAATACAGATTTTGGGGATAGCGTAAATTTCGGATCAATTGAACGAATCATCAATATGAATGGAAAGTTAAACTCAGAGCTTACGGCAATTATTGTCTAAGTATGAGCATTCTGTTCCTCAAAAAGCATAGAATCAAGTTCCTCTCCTTTCCTCTTCGGATTGGGGGGGGTAAAACTTGCATTTTTGTGATAACAGCGATGTTCACGCCTTCCTTTGGTAGAAAAATCTTCCATATAAAAAGAAATTGTTAAAATTGACATTCGTTTCACAATCAAAAAAAGAAGCATGGCTGGGATAAAACGACAATGGTGCATTATGACATCGTATATGTTAATTAAATACAGATTTTGAATGTAGCGTAATTTTCGGATTAATTGTACGACTCATTGTTATCAATTTTAAGATTTACTACGTACTGAAGGAAATAATTAGCTAAGTATAAACATACTTTTCCTCAAAAAGCATATAATCCAGGTCTTTTCCTCTTCCCATAGGGCTGGTGAGGGTAAAACTTGCGTGTTTGTGCTAATAGATATCTTCACGTCTTTTCTGGTAGAAATATCTCCCATTTGAACCTAAAATATTAAAATTGACACTTCGACTAAAACCGAAAACGAGCAGGCCATGGATAATATAACACGAGTGCATTGATTAAGTACCGAATCAAATCGTTGTCACGGTTTCAGTGAGTTGAATACAGATTTTGGAGATAGCGTAAATTTTGAATCAATTGAAAGAATCATCAATATGAATGGAAAGTTAAACTATGTACTTACGGTCTTAAATGTCTAAGTATAAGCATACTTTTCCTCAAAAAGCATAGAATCAAGGTCTTCTCCTGTCCTCTTCGGGGTGGTGTGGGTGAAACTTGCGTGTTTGTGATAACAGCGATCATCGCGTCTTTGTCTGGTAGAAAAATCTCCCATTTGAACTGAAAATATTAAGATTGACACTTCGTTTAACAACCCATAACGAGCACGCCATGGATAATATAACACAAATGCATTGATTAGTACCAAATCAAATCCTTGTCATGGTTTCCGTGAGTTGAATACAGATTTAGGAGATAGCGTAAAATTCGGATCAATTGAACAAATCTTCAATATGAATGGAAAGTTAAACTCTGTACTTACGGCAATACTTTTATAAGTATAAGCATAGTATTCCTCAAAAAGCATAGAATCAAGGTCCTCTCCTGTACTCTTATGGCTGGTGTGGGTAAAACATCGTGTTTGTGATAACAGCGATCTTCGCGCCTTAATCTGGTAGAAAAATCTCCCATATGAAATAAAATTATTAAATTTGACATTTGATTTAAAAGTCAAAAAAAAACATGGCATGGATGAAAAAATACTGGTGCATTGAGATATGGTTAAAGTTAGTTAAATACAGATTTTGGAGATAGCGTAAATTTCGGATCATTTGCACGACTCATCATTATGAATCGGAAGATAAACTCTGTACTTACGGCAATTATGGTGGAAGTGTAAGCATATTGTATCCCTCGAAAACCATAGAATCAAGGTCCTCTCCTTTCCTCTCCGGGGAGGTGTGGGTAAAACTTGCGTGTTTGTGATAACAGCGATCATCGCGTCTTCGGTAGGCAGAAAAACATCCAACTTTAAATAAAAATATTAAAATTGACACCTCGATCAAAACCTAAAACAGGCACGGTCTGGAAGATATAAACCCTGTAGCATTGGCTAGAGACTTAATCAAATCCTTGTCATAGATTAAGTTAGTTAAATAATGATTTTGGATATGGCGTAAATTTCGGATCAATTGAACGAATCATCCAAAAATAAATGAAAAGTTAAACTCGGCAACGGCAATACTTTTTTAAGTATAAGCATACTATTCCTCAAAAAGGATAAAATCCAGGTCCTCTCTTGTACTCTTCGGGCTGGTGTGGGTAAAACATCGTGTTTGTAATAACAGCGATCTTAGCGTCTTCGTCCGGTAGAAAAATTTCCCATTTCACTGAAAATATAAAAATTGACACTTCGATTCAAAACCTAAGACGAGCACGGTATGGAAAATATAACACTGTTGCTTTGACTAGAGACCAATTCAAATCCTTGTCATAGATTAAGTTAGTTAAATAATGATTTTGGATATGGCGTAAATTTCGGATCAATTGAACGAATCATCAAAATGAATGGATCGTTAAACTCTGTACCTACGGACTTAAAAGTCTAAGTATAAGCATACAGTTTCTCAAAAAGGATAGAATGAAGGTCCTCTCCTGTCCTCTTAGGGCTGTTGTGGGTATAACTTGCGTGGTTGTGATAACAGCGATCTTCGCGCCTTCGTCTGGTAGAAAAATCTTCCATATGAAATGAAATTGTTAAAATTGACATTCGTTTCACAATCAAAAAAAAAAGCATGGCTGGGATAAAACGACACTGGTGCATTATGACATTGTATATGTTAGTTAAATACAGATTTTGCACATAGCCTAATTTTCGGATTAAATGAACAACTCATTGGTATGCATTGTAGGATAAACTACGTACTGAAGGCATTAATTGGCTAAGCATAAGCATACTGTTCCTCAAGAAGCATAGAATCCAGGTATATTCCTTTTCTCATAGGGCTGGTGAGGGTAAATTTGCGTGTTTGTGATAACAGCGATCTTCGCGTCTTCGTCTGGTAGAAAAATCTCCCATTTGCGCTTAAAATATTAAAATTGACACTTCGATTAAAAACCCAAAACGAGCACGCAATGGATAAGATAACACGAGTGCATTGATTAAGTACCAAATCAAATCGTTTTCATGGTTTTAAAGAGTAGAATACAGATTTTTGGAGATAGCGTAAATTTCGGATCAATTGAACAAATCATCAATATGAATGGAAAGTTAAACTCTGTACTTACGGCAATAATTGTCTAAATATAAGCATTGTGTTCCTCAAAAAGCATAGAATCGAAGCCCTCTTATTCCTCTTCCGGCTGGTGTGGGTAAAACTTGCGAGTTCGTGATAACAGCGATCTCCGCGCCTTCGTCTGGTAGAAAAATCTCCAATTTGTACTGAAAATATTAAGATTGACACTTCGATTAAGAGCCCAAAATGAGCACGTATGGATAATTTAACATGAGTGCATCTATTAAGTACCAAATCAAATCGTTTTCATGGTTTTAGTGAGTAGAATGCAGATTTTGGAGATAGCGTAAATTTTGGATCAATTGAACGAATCATCAATATGAATGGATAGTTAAACTCTGTACTAACGGAATTAAATGTCTAAATATAAGCATAATACTTTCCTGAAAAAGCATAGAATCATGGTCCTCTCCTGTCCTCTTCGGGCTGGTGTGGGTAAAACATCGTGTTTGTGATAACTGCGATCTTCGCGCCTTCGTCTGGTAGAATGATCTCCCATATGAACTGAAATTGTTAAAATTGACATTCGATTCATAACTCAAAATAACATGGCATGGAATGAAATAAAACTGGTGCATTGAGAAATGGTATTCGTTAGTTAAATACAGATTTTCGAGATAGCGTTAATTTCGTATCAATTGCACGACTCATTATTATAAATTGAAAGATAAACTCTGGACTTACGGCATTAATGGTGTAAGTATAAGCATACTGCATGCATCAAAAAGCATGGAATCCAGGCACACTTCTGTGCTCTTTGGGCTCTTGAGAGTTAAACTTGCCTGTTAGTCATAACAGCAATCTTCGCACCTTCGTCTGGTAGAAAAATCTCCCATATGAAATGAAATTGTTAAAATTGACATTCGATTCAAAAAAAAAACAAGGCATGGATGAAATTACACTGGTCCATTGTGACATCGTTTCAGGTAGTTAAATACAGATTTTGCACATAGCCTTAATTTCAGATCTTTTGAACGACTCATCAATATGAATGGAAAGTTAAACTCCGTACTGACGGCATTAATTGTCTAAGTGTAAGCATACTGTTCCTCAAATAGCACAGAATTCAGGTTCTGGCCTTTCCTCTTAGGGCGGGTTGGGGGATAACTTTTGAGTTTGTGATAACAGCGAATTTCGTATCATCGTCTGGTAGCAAAATCGAAAAAACAGTCAAATAAATCACAGAGAAGGCTTCAGAAGACGCCATCCGTGACGAAAGAATTAGCATGAATCAGCGATTTGCTGAGGAAAAACGACACATAGAAGAGAAGAACCTGTTAAAAATGAAAAGGGTAATTTGCAGCCGAACATCCACGAAAAAATCTCAAATATTAGCGTCAAAAGAGAGGAGACTGGGAAAAATGTTTCACCAATAAAACAAAAGCTTTAAGATGAGAAAGAATTTCACTACCCAGGAAATCAGAGAAAGCAGCGAAGGACGAAGACAAACAAGAAACAGTCAGTACAGTAACTTAAGGAAAGGAGGTATTCTGCGCAAAGAATAATCTACGCACAGTTTAGAATGCAAGCTCAATCGCAAGGAAATAACTTTTCACATGCTACGCATCGAGTATGTGTCTTAATGAGAGTTGAGCATGGACAACGAAAGCGGCAGAAAAGTCATGAGTCAAAGTATTCGTAAAGTGGCGCTGACGAAAACTAATGAAAATAAATAGGTTCGCTTCAATAAGTTATAAATAAGGGGTAATAAGAGTAGAAGCAAAGAGAAGTTCAAAAACCATTAAAAGAAGACGGAACAACTTTAATTTGCCTCATCTCAGGAATGATGGCCTGATGAAAGTAATCGAAAATTTACTGTGGTCTTATTAACTCCGTTATTTTTACTCTTAAAGTAAATGTAAATTATAATTTCATTTTATAAAAATGCTACACAGTTTTTAGCGTTCTTCAAAGACATTTATCCAAGATCAATATTCAGATATTCCTTGTATGAACAGTCAATGTTTTGGGTAAGATTGAGTACTTCGTAAAAATGCAAATGTGAAGAAAGCGGAAAGAACTCTCACGCTTTGTAATGATGAAAAATCAAGACGTCAGATTCAATAATCTGAGATAAATGTTTACGAAGATTTTTTTGAATCGTGGGATCCTCCAATGGAAGAGCACTGAGCGATATGCAGCTCACCATATTGCTTCCAAGGCCACCGCATACCACAAGCAACAGGCACACAGAAAGAAATATTTATTGTTATCATGCGAAGAGGGCCATAACCTGTTTTGCCCTCAATCAAATATTGTTTCGTAGAATGAACGAATTGTTTTTTTCAATCCGTGTGGAATTTATCAGTTTTAAGTTTGAGAAAGATAATTTAAATTTAGAGCCATTAATTTCTTTATAGCATTTCCCCCTTCGACCCTTGATAATCAAACCATAGATTACGCGAAAGGCGTGAAGTAGCGAACGAATAAGGCTATTCGATTATTGAACAGGAGGACATTATTTATCATTAGCAATAAAATACCATCCATTTTTTAACGCCCCGTTTAAATAAACTTTGAGAATATACCTTCATTACTTTTGAAAATATAAAAAAACATCATTATTGCGTATTCGATTTGCAGGGAGACATGCACTGAGGGATAATATTAAATTATATTCTGAGGTCAAAAATTATAGCGTTAGCTAATAAAATCGTTCAATTTAAGAAGGTTCCCATTAAATATCAGTTTAAGTATTGAGACTAGGCAGAAATTGCTGAAACTTTTTGAATGTAGTGCGCCGACACATGGATGTGAGATATGAACACTAAGGAAGAAGGTGACCAAACTTGAGCAAAGCAGACATGAGGTTAGAAGGAGAAGTATAAGAACTATGTGGGCACAATTCTAATTGGGCACGCACCAAATGAAGTCCATCCAGAAAAAGAACAAATGGTAAAAAGAAGGAAAATAAGAAACTTGAGATCATCGGACAGTTACCCAAGCAACACAACTTCAAACGGAATCTCATAAAAGGAAATATTCTTTGGAAAATAAAGAAAGGATGACCGAGACCTTGATGCATTTAAGTTTTGGCGTTGGAAATGGGATGCAACTACAACAACGACATGAAAAGGATGGCCGAAGATAGAGATTGTTGAAGTCATGACCGCAGAAGTGAATGCAACTTTTAAAAGAGGAAGGACCATAAGATAAAAATGTATTCGGAACAGTCAAAGATTTGCGAAAGACTGAAATTAATTTCAACTACTCTAATGATAAACGCCTCCCATCCGCAAAATTCAGCAAGCAGAGTTCAGGAGTAAGCAATATGTCACAATTATTCGATCGTATTTTCAACCGTATGTTTCATAAATTTTGTTTTCTAGTTTGATTGCGGAGGCAAATACTCCTATGGAAATGTGCAACTGAAAAATACCCACTTAAATAACGTTGGAAAACAATAAAGGGACTGTGATAGGTGTCCCTAAGAGTAAAAAAAACAGCAGGATAGGTTATTCATGCGTTACACGGGAGTATCTATAGCAAAGAGTTCGTAATTGCACAGAATCCTTAACTGGCGTTATAACTAAATGCGTTTTGAAGAAGGGAACGATTATGTTAGGAGCCTTTGCTATACGCTTTACCAAATTTAGATACCAGCGCAAGAATTTATCAAAAACTGCTGCCGCTGCCAAGAAGGGAGAAAGCATTGACGGCGGATAGATTTTCAGAAAATTTCTATGGTAGAAGATTATTTTATCAAGTAAATATACTATCGAATAACAGCAGGAGAATCGATAGAAAATAATAATGAGACGTAAATGTGTTAATATTACATGAGAACCAATCTAGTGCCCCAAAAAAATGACAGCTGCGAAATTAATCAGGCCAACTATACACCAAGTGTCATTGTAATGAGAAGATAAATTGTCAAGTGTATTCAGAAGACGCTAATATTCATAACGAAGTGCAGGTAATATCTTAGATACCTCTAATTGTAAGAGGTCTAATGGTACGCTTAGCCAAACAAGTAAACTATGAATGGGATCATAAGTACAAGAATCCGTCTGCTCCATCTCGAGAACAGCTTATAAAAAACCCGAACCCAAAAATCACCTCGTATCTTATCTGGTACCTACTTGAAAGTTTTCTGAGAAATCACGGAGGAAGAAGCCAAACAAAAATGAAATTGTTTGTAATTGCGCTTAAGTATATCACGCCCGTCATAAAAAAACGTCTATTTCTAGTAAACACTGAATGTAAGCATACCAATGGCAACGTTTTTGCACATAATAAAATGTTGAAAGAAGAAAATTGCTTACCTTTCATTCCTCACGATGTGGAAGAATTCCAAGAAATATCACTTGTAAAATAGCACACCACTACTTTCACACGGCTCGATTTTCTGAAAATAATAAGAAAAAAGACACATATTAACAAAGCGCTGTTATCATGCACGAATCGGGAGTACAAAATTAATAAAATCTGAATATATTGTACTATTGCAGCAAAATCAGGCTACCAAGGCGACGGAAAATTTTCAACGAGAAATTAAATTAGCGAGAAATGATAGTAAATCAACTTACTTATTCAATCGTCTTTCCTTATTGATTGCTCAGGCCATGTAAGTCGACGGACAAGGAGAGAAAATAAAAGACGAGAACTGAAAGTTCTTGGTTGTATTCGTAAGAAACTCCCGAATAATTGAGATAAATTTAAGGAATGACAACCACTAGGCGAGTACTCTAAAGAGAACTCGAAATATTAAGAACTCAGTCCCGTAGGCTTCGCATAATACTACGTGACTGATAACATCAATGCAAAGCAGTCTACGGTCAAATGGGACAGTCCTACACAACTCAATCATCTTGATGACAAGCCACCGATATATCTTGCGGAGATTAGGTGAAAACTCGATCACAATAGTTTTTAGCCAACGATGGGAGACAAATCATTACATTTTGAGTGTTCTCAAGACCTTAAGAAATCAACCAAGTAGCACGCACGAACGACCTTGGGTAAAGTACTTCGTCAACGATCCAAAAACACAAAAATCAGGTAAAATTAATCAGAATCCACCGAAGTGACAAGATGATCACGATAGCATCAATGGACAATCTACCACAATCTGAAACGTGTGACATGAAATCGACATTTCCGAACCTACATTACGAGGCATCGCACTTAATGATGAACAATCCAGACGAATCGCGTCTCAAAGCAGCAATGGAACCCGTGATATAGAATAAGCGGAAATAACAATGGAAGGATTGGAAAAATATTCTCGCTATTCTCGTATTGGCAGGAACAATGAAAAAAATCAAAAATCACCTACTCAGTATTTCAAAGGCACACTCCCTTCAAGCCTTGTCGTACTTTGCAAACGGTAAAAAATTATCGTAGGCGAAATAAAGCAGTGTAATCGCAAATAATTATCGGCATTAATCGCACCAAATATAATGATATCATAAACTCTAACATGAAACAGTAATGGCCCACATATAAAAAGGAACCGACAACTTTAAGATGGCTTGCTTACTTACCTCTTCACTCCAAGCCGGCTAGCATCAAACTGATGAATCGAAGCGCTTCAGAATGAATAGCGCCAGAGGATAGTTACCTGATTGGACAACGAATGTGACGTCACGAGAAAGTCAGATATATTTTCGCAAAAAAAAAAACTATAAAATGGATTGTTATAGTTTATGAATGAATAGGATTTATTTGAATAAAATATTAAAAGGTAATACTTCATATCAATTCGTGTAAAATAGTTAATTTTTCCGAAATCTAATTTTTATGGAGAGTAAATATTGGTACGTCACATGCTGTTCGCCTATGGTGAACATTGATTGTCTTTTGTTTTCTTGTGACGTCGTTCACCTCTTTCCCAATAAGTTCGCTAGTTACGGTGCCCGGCCGCTTTTGACTCTCCGACGGTCTCAATGCCCTATTCAATCATGTCCCACTATATTCCATTGTTGACCTCCACACCCACTAACTTTCGCAGTATATCTCCTACCCCACCCTATATTAACGATATTTTTTTACCTTCGATAGACTATGACTCATTCTCACGTGCCATTTCAAACTACTTCCGCACTCTCAGCGCAACAGTGTCCACTCCGACAGACAACCGTCAGTTACTCCATTTACATCGATGTGACGCCCAACGGATTCACGGATGCAGCGACGTGACTGTTTATTGCATACTTACCACGCTGGAGAATTAAAAAGGAGTGAAAATTGTGTGCAAGTGAAGCTTCAGTTAGAAGATAACCTGGCGCAAACAGCGGCTTATTTGGACGAAATTCACGTTATCGATCGTGATTAAGCGAGTGAGTACAAAATTGTTGTGCAGTTTTATTGCCATTATAAATTTCATTCCACCACTTAGTGCGCGGGTTCTCGACAAATTACCATCAAAATACAAAGATAAGGTCGATTTTCGGAATTAAATGATACTATTCCAATATATAGCAAACTCTAAATAGCTCCTTAAGAGGTGATAGAGGGTAAGAACTGATATTCCTTCGAACTTTGGTATTCTCCGATAAACTCTCGGGAATGACATAATAACTTATTTGTGTCAGTCTTTTACGTGCGTTTTTCAGCAACCTTCTTCATTGCCGTGTGTTTTGACAATGATCCTATGGTCTAGCATTGTATCTGATTTACTGTTTACGGGGAATGTGATTTACTACTGATTGTTACGGAGTGAAAGGAGAAGATTTGGTACGTACGTGCGCGCGGAGTCAAAATCCAATGGAGTGATCGTGATTATTACGTGAGTGTTGAAGTCCTATCTATTAAGTGCCGTCATCTTAGATCGGAAATTCGGAAAACCGTTTCACGCAGCACTCAATACTATTCTCCTTTCAGCTATCACTTCCATATTTGCGTCTATACAAACCATCACTTGGTTGGAGGAAATGAGTGAGCGATGAAATTGGTTATATTTTTTATGAGCCCACTCAAATAAACTTCTACGCCCCAACCCAAAATTTCAGTCGTGCACTGTGTACCGTCACTTGAATTGGACCCCATGATTTATATTCCCGAAACTTATCGCGTGGATTTTAATGTATTATCGGCATTGATTGAAATGCATCGGCATTTTCAGTCCCATAAAAGTTAAATGTTTTCAATTCCTCAAGTTACATTCCTGTTTCTCAGCAAGATTTAATTAGCATACAAAAACTGTGGTTAATCATTTACATTTTCCGGTGCCATTGGTTCATTTAATCATTTTATCTATACATTCCCAAGAAGTGCTGCAGATGAAGATAATACTTAGCATTTATTCAAAGTATTCATTTATGATGATTATCAACTGTCCCGACTTCCAGTAATATTTCTAGCGTGTGCAATTTTGCAGTTGCTGAACTACGAGTTGTCCTGCCAAATGTTCCTGGTAATCGTCGGGACAGCTGTCACGCCAATGAAGTGAGAAGAAAATCTGGTGGGGGACACCGTTACGTGCATGTTTGCGGAGCGGAAACACACCGGAATAATCGTAAGTTACAAAATTAATTTTCATGTACATGCAAGTGAATTTGCAATCTATACAGAGGTACCAACTCCCTCCACGGCTCACCATCACAAACCTGACGATTAAATATTGCAAAACAGATGACTCGCCTCCTACTCCCATTACCTTTAATTTTTATTTAAATAAGCCTACTTTTTCTCACAAGAGCCCCTCATCGCCATCCTAAGTGATATTCACATTTTTGGGTGATGACCCTAAAATTCGTCTGGACAGCTGGATAGCTCAGTGAATGTTAGGACGGGGTAAAAGAGTAATTTTATACTAACATGCATTTAGAGGGTTCCCTCTTGGGGAGGGAATTTATCTTCGAAAAAATTCCACTTGTGGCTACGAGTATTTTCCTTGCTATTGCGCGTCTCTAGTTTATAATGGAAGAAATAGACCGAAATTTAAATTAAATTCATTTCGATATATACCCTCCGCTAATGCAATCCATGGAATTAACAAGCGACTATCGGACCGATTTCCTTACTCCCACGACCTTCAGATTTTCGCACATTTTTGAGGAACCGTTTGAGCCCCCACCTCCAAACTCCTTCCTCACACTTACCCTACCCACTTCGAATAGTATATAAT
The DNA here is from genome assembly GCF_921293095.1 of Ischnura elegans. NCBI lineage: Eukaryota > Metazoa > Arthropoda > Insecta > Odonata > Coenagrionidae > Ischnura > Ischnura elegans. The sequence continues at coordinate 104,633,126 of NC_060255.1, forward strand.
TTATTATTTCTTCGAGTGTGGGTCTGACTTAGGTTACTATAAGGGTGTTTACGGATGTCAGCTACTCTATAAGCGAAATGTCCTCGCGCGCGTACACAATAGGCATCGATTTCCAAAAATTTATCACGAAGTGTTTCCAACAGACATAACATTATGTTGATGTAAGTAAATTATATTCACCTCGACTTGTTTTGCGCTAAATATGAATCCGAATTTTCGACGCCCGTAACTGTACAGCTATGCCAAAGCCTTGTTCACAAATAAATTCATCACTTGATTAATGGCGGATCAGAACAATAAACGACTTAATCTTTCAATCACAGAACAAATCGCGAATCAATCCTGAAATGAATATCAGAAGAATTAAGTTCATTACGATTGTTTTTCCTCGGTAGATACAACTTTCTGAGTTGACCCGGATAATATCAAAAGAAATTTTAGCCAGCATCAGATGATGATCATCCTTAGCAGAGTTATAGAATTTTTGAGTGGTGTGATCCAACACACAACCCTCTTGTAGAATTTCATTGCATGGCCTGTTCAATTTGGGAAGGGGAATACGCAAAATACACAAAACGCCGGGATGGTGCACAAAATATTCCATGTGAACCTATTTTAGCCGGTAGAGTAGCTCTACCTATAATGCATCTGGGAAAAGTGTTTTTTTAACTTCCGGACGTGTTATGAAAACTTTGTATGCGTGGATGTCGTTGTGATGACTGCTTATTCCATGTATTAATTAAAAATTTCCGGTACATACCAATAGAGCTCATATTAATAATTGGTAATGGGCGGGTGACGTCACTACTTTGGTCCCAACATGCCTCAGAGCGTCAATAGTAATGTGGTATTGCATCACGTGACATATATACACACGATTAACAAATTGGTGCGCATTTGAGTGACAAGAGAAATCATTCGAGGGAAGCCTAGTGGCCTTATATTGGTTATTAAGTTTTAAAGTATTTTAATATATTGTATTTCATTTTGATATGTACCTAATTTTCCTCCATCCCCGGGTTCACTAATGTCTGAATTTCCCACGTCACGTGATGCATATAATGGTCATACGTGTTTACCGAATAGGATGTTAGGCAGTTTATTTAAATCGGCATTTCACCAATAACAAAACTCCAGAATTGTAGGATCTATGAAACAGACTGGATTTAGTAATTGAATAACTCTTTCCTCACACTTGCCCTACACACTTCGAGTAGTACCTAATTTATTATTTCTTGGAGGCATTGCATTGGGGCATGGATCAACCTAGAGAAGTTGCGTCAGTAGATTTTACATTAATTGTGTATATATTTGTCACTATAAATTTAAAAAATGTTATTATATGTTCATTATAATGCGATTTAAGTTATACAATTAGCCTTCATTAGTACAAATTTATATTACTCAGATACCAACACGTTAATAAGAACGATATTAAAGAATATTTTCCCAAAGGAAAATATTAAACTTCTATTTAAAAGTTGAAAATTCTGAGCTGAATCTTTAACTCGCATGTATGACCTCACAATAAGTCATTGCCAGGGGGGACGCTTTTGCCAAAATGTAATGCTGTGAAAGGCGACACGTAGCAGTCAGACATCCCACATAACCACGATCACGTTGGCATTTCCATTTATCAAATGCGACATATTTTATGGATGCGATATTTTGCATTTTCAATTGTGTTCTCACACATCCTTCCCAGCAAAGCGCACTAAAATTATTGAAATTATAGCCGCGGAGGAAATGAGAGCTTCAGTCTACTTCGTAAGTCAACGCGGCGAGGAATTCACGCTAGGTGGGAGACCATAAGATGAACCACGCCTCCTCGTGGGAGCACAACAAACCTACAAGCGCTGCAATGGGAGAGACTTTTCTTAGGTGGGGTCGAAATGGAGTAATTAGTTATAGAGGAAGGGAATTTGAGTAGCAGAGTGATTTTTGTGATTGGGTGCGCTTGAGTCCGAACAATTGATCCTCGCTTCAAACTCACGAGGGATTTTTTGTTCTGCGATGTCGAAAGGTTGGTTTAGCGTCGTCGCCAATAGGGTGGTTTCCTATTATTTTTTTATTGCCTTAATCGAAAGATTATTACTCCTGGAGTACGTATTTCACGCTTTTAGATTTTTAAATGATAATATCTATTTTTCGCGATTAAATGAAAAGTGAAAATTTTCAAGCGCGCGAAAACGCGACGCGTTAGTAGGAATGATGGGAAATCTCTCCGTACGTCGTATTTCTGGTTCCCCCTCCGCCCGGTGAGGTGACCTTGAGGCGAGGCTTAGCGCTGATACGTCGCACGCTGCCAGCGGGTAGCCTAGTGCCCTGCCGCCTGGTAGCGCTTGGCTTAAATAAGGATTATTAATACCTTATCAAACGAGGAAAACTTTCCGACCTTAGCCAGTTTTAATAAGTGATTATTAAGACATGTTTCCCTGAGCTCTGCGCCTCATGCATGCATTGGTAACCTCAGACGACGTATAACTCCTATCTTCTCCTGTAGAAACTAGGTCCCTGTGACGTCACGTGGAGTGGCATCGCATGGGCGCCAATCTGGCACTTTTCAAATGAGGATAAAAATGGACCATTGCCATTCGTCTACACCGGCATTTATAAAACGAAATAATTTGTATATTATGAATACACTAATGGTGGGTAACGAATCGCAATTATTGCCTTTTGTTTTCTCTGATGAAGGAAACTACCCTATTCGGCGTTTATTCTCGAGAAAAATTTCGGCTCCTGGGTGGCAAGGTTTTTGTCTCCGAGACTATACTAATGCTGCTCCTTTAAGGTAAAGAACTCTAGCTACACTAAGAGTGGTTAATTATTTCAAATTTAATAACTATAAATTTTCCGACATAATAATTTTCTCACATGCGTGGAATTTAATTTACGTGGAAATTTTACGTGTCATTGGAAAATTTGGTATAATTACTTCACAAGGCGGAATAGGCACACCACTGAGAAATAAAATCAACACCCGTCACACGGTTATCCAACAATTGAACTATATTCCGAGTGACAATTTCAAATGAAGGAGGCAATAATATTATCAAATATAGGATTCTCCATTCAGCTGCCACTCACCACGCATTTTAACTGGTTTACAAAAGAGAGTGATCCGAACTCAATGGGGATATTATTAGATAAAGTTAATAATTAGTTTTAAAAAGTTAAAATCATTCTTACTTGTTTGTTTCCTTGGATATGTAGCCTCGACTCTTTCAACAGGAATGAAGTTTAATCCTTCGGTTCGAGTATCGTTTGATGTCTTATTCCTCTTCTGCAACTCTCATTGTATCACAAAATGCTAAACACAATGTAATACAATCACCACATGTGCTTACGCACACGCACACACCACCGAACACAATTATCACTATGCCATGGGCTGACTCAGTGATTTCCAAATTCCGATTTTATCCCACTCCACATACACTAATGCACTTGTTCACAATGTGCAACGAACAGTAAACGTTTTTTAGATGCATAAATCACTTCCTTAAATTTATTGAAAATGGAATAATTACTTCACAAGACGGGAAAGGCACGCCATTCGGAAAAACTCGACATTCTCATCACACGGCTCTCCAGGAACTGAACTACGATCTGAGTGGCTTCGCACCGATCGGAAATTTTCTCCACCCTCAAATCAAAATTGAGTCATGCCGAATGCCTAAAGCCACGATCAACTCAACCAGTCAGTACATGACCCCACAAATTGTTAGTCCCTAAAAACTTGCGAAAGTACGATCGGTTAGACGGCAGTGATGCTACTTGTCTACCGCACGCGCAAATTCTAGTCATTACTCACGGTGGATTCGTATGGGCATTCTTCGCTTCGAGGGCATTGCCTGATTCATTATGAAGTGAGGGATAAAAGACCAACTCTCACCGCGGTACACAATAGATTCGACAGTAAAGTAAAAGCGTAAGGTGAGGTGGGGAATCATAAATCCATAAATATAATATTATAACGATCGTCATATCTCTCCATCGGCTGGAGCATAGATGTCCCCCACGAGACGTACCACGGGGACTGTGCACTACACTTGGGCAGGACCTCGGCACATTTATTTTAAACAGGGAAGATTCGGCAAATGCTAATTCAAGAGACACAAATGTTACAAAATAGAGAATTTTATAATCAGCGAATTTTTCTCATTGCTAATTCAAACGGCTTTGCAAAAGAGACAAAGCGATCAGAATAGGGTGGTTTCCTATTATTTTTTTATTGCCTAAATCGAAAGATTATTACTCCTGGAGTACGTATTTCACGCTTTTAGATTTTTTAATGACGATATATATTTTTCGCGATTAAATGAAAAGTGAAAATTTTCGAGCGCGAGAATACGCGACGGCTAAGTTTGAATGCTGGGTGAACTCCGTGTGACGTCGTTCTGGTTCCCGCTGCCGCAAGTAAGGTGACCTTGGGGCTTTGAGCGCTGATACGACGCAGTATGCTAGCAGGTACCAGAGTACCCTGCTAGCTGGTAGCGCTTGGATTAAATAAGGATTGTTGATACCTTATCAAACGAAGAAAACTTTCCGACTTTAGGCAGTTTTAGTAGGTGATTATTAAGACATATTTCCCTGAGCTCTGTGCCTCATGCATGCATTGGTAATCTCAGATGATGTAAAACTCCTATCTACTCGTATAGAAACTAGGTCCATATGACGTCACGTGGAGTGGAATCGCATGGGCGCCAATCTGGCCTTTTACAAATGAGTATAAAATTGACCATTAATATTCGTCTAAACCGGTATTTCTAAAACGAAATAATTTGTATATTGTGAATACACTAATGGTGGATAACTCATCGCAATCAATGCCTTTCGTTTTCTTTGATGAAGGAAACTACCCTATTTCACGGGGAAATAAGATAGTATTATGGGTGTTAACCGAAATTCACATCCGATACGATAATCTATCGAAATCATTTCATTTCCGCGCTATTCCTCGTGATGAAAGATTATCCATTGCAAATACATGAAATGGAATAAATTGATTTGACTCTGACGTTATCTCTAAGATACAGTTTTTGAAAGCCGTTTTCAATGCAAGCCAAGTAACACTATGAACGTAACGTCTAAGAGACACGCTGGGGTCTCCACTATGTGGAAACATTTTCGAACATCAATTTTATTAACACTTTCCATGCGGATGATTTCTTAAGCGGTCGTGCCTGTCACCGATGAGCAGGGTTCTCTTTTCGGCCCGTCGTCATGAATTGAACCCCATAGCCTCCCTAAGGCAGTAGTCGTTCTTGACGAATATGTAAATATGAATAATATATTAAAAGCTATGGCGCATGGCTGTATAATTTTTTTAATGTTTTTTTCGCAGAAATATGATTATATGACATTATGGTACGATAATCAGTCTTTTAAAAATGAAATTAGCGAAATATTAGATTCGCCGTTGAATATTAACTCAAAATTTACACCCGCACTGAAAGTGTTGAAGAACAAAGAATGCTCTCTGAAATAAGTTTTCTGTAGTAAGAAAAAACCGGGAAGAAATAAAACAAAAGTTATACAGAATCATCAAGTTATGGGAATATGATTTGATGTTTTCCCGGCGAATAATGAGGGTAAAATCTTCTTGGGATTCCCACCGGGTTAACCATATGAGACAAAGTTTAGAGCTCCGACTCGGGACTCCAAAGGTTGGCTAATATGGAGAATTTAACCCGGTGGGAATCCCAAGAAGAGTTTTCCCAAGTTATAGGAAGCTCCCTCTGTATCACGGAGCCGGTGCAGCCCGGAGCCTCCAAACGCGGAGTAGAAGCCGAATCGAAGCAATCTTGTACCACATGTGCTGTGGCGTAATTTCCCCTTTCGCCTTCGATAATTATGTCAATTAAACTATCATTTTCTTCTCCCTTTAATAATAATAATCCTTAATACTTCGTGTAGGAAAGAATTATACACGTTTTTAGTGTTATTTAATATTCATGTTAAATTTATATATGTTAATATCTTGTATGATGTTAGGCACGATGTGGTGGAAGTTCGTAATATTGTTGAAATGACACATTGCAATATTTCCACTTATAGATTTATTTTACACTACGCGTTTCGTCGTTACTTGAAAATATCGTTGTAACGATGAAACGCGTAGTGTAAAATAAATCTATAAGTGGAAATATTGCAATGTGTCATTTCAACAATATATATGTTAAAATATTTCCTGGAGTTTAGGTCAACGTATATTATGCAAACATGTTATAGTCAACGTTTCGATTAATTTCAAACCATCATCAGGGCTTAACTCTGTACATATTTATTGATGATGGTTTTAAATAAATCGAAACGTTGGCTATAACTTGTTTGCATAATATACGCTGACCTAAACTCCAGGAAATATTTTAATGTGTATTAAACGAGCTCAGGATAAGAAAAAGCTAAACATGGAGTCTCTAATTATTACCTCTAGCTATAGGAATTTGAAAGTTGGAGAAGCGAGTGGCAACAATCCGTGACATTTGACTTTTCTAATGGCAGAATTGCTTATTCTCATTCACGGAAACCGATAGAGAGGCATAATGAATGGACTTTTAGAAGGAGCACATGACGTCAGGAGTTAATCATTCCATAGCCCCTCCCCCCTGCTTCCACTTCTGCACAGACATTCCTTTAGACCGAATTGGAGCCACGGCAGAAGCCGCTTTTCACGTGTATGTGGAACACCTTTTAAAACGGACTGTGGGAACCTCTTTCCCTCGAAGCCCCGCATTGTGACGGAGCGGCAGCCTAATCAGCTGATTTCTCTCAATGATACGACGATACGAATCAAATCAACTGATTTCGGCGTTACGTGGTGGAACATAGTTATGTTCATGGCACAGCAAAGCAAAAAAAAGCCCTGTTCCACAAATAATTTAACACTGTCCTCTAGTTTCAACGGTTTAGCGTCATTGTCAAGATAGACAGATCACATACATTACAGGGCACTATATTACTGACAACGGGTAAAGGAGAGCAGAGATACGGTCAGGTGGTGATGAGGCTTAAGGGGGGAGCAAAGAGGATTAGCAGGGAAACAGTCAGATTTTAAAATAGTGAACAAGAATTGGGAACTTTTAAATAAGCCACTTGAAATATTAATGATAAGTGCACTTGAATATTAAGTGACAAGATTGAGACTTCAAATTGCATTTTTATGATCTTTTCATCGAAATATGATTTTAACATTAAATTTTTCTAACGTCTAGAATCACAACGTGCATTACAACAGATCCAAGTATCGGGTCGCATGCAAAGTGCACTTTAATTTGCAAACACAGCTTTTACAGCAGTTAGGACATGCGCAATATAATCGCACGTGGGAACGAGAGCCTATGTCTCATGAATTCTTGCTCGTGAGCACCCTTGTGCCCTCTTGTTTTGGTAGAGTATACTCTTCGTTAGGTAAAGGATGAAACAGGTACTAGTATTCAAAAGTCATCACAATTATTCTAGAATTCCTCTCTAAATAGCCATCACTGACGCTATGAAAACAATTATTGTATGCTACCGACCGTATATACAGTCTTCATTCACGGAGTTTGCATTGCAAAAGAGTCCATTCTTAATTGCGACAACTGTCAGGGGAAGCAATGGAGGCGCGCGATAAGGACGTGAGAAAGTTGCGTGAACGGTTGACTAGAAAAATGTCACGAGTGGCCACAAATCAGGATTTATTCCGAAGACAACACTTAACGTCATAACTGATAATTACAAAAATAACACCACTTAAACTGGAAGAAACATACAGCTTGCCAAAAAATGCAATGGATCTGTTTTCGAAAAAGGAAAACAATATTTGACCTCAGCTATTGAAAGTGATAAGGACTCGTCAGATAGTGAATGAAAAACATTAACTTTTTATTGCTAAAAGTGCTAATTGCAGTATATTGGCCGGGAAAAGTGTAAATTGTGTTATTTTTGTTTATGTATTGTTTGTACGGTTAAATATTTCTAAGAAATAACGATTTTGTCAGCAGCGCAGTTTAGTAAGAATAATGACGTGGATATATACGTAAGAGATATAAATCAATACTTTAAATTGAGCAGAAGGCATAAATTAAAATGAACTGTATTTCTTTGAAAGTATACATTATCCGATGTATGTAATATGCCTTTCGAAACTTCCACAGCTAGAAGGATACCATTCCAAAAACAAGTACTAAGGGATCCGCACTTCAGCAATACTATAAAACGACCGTAGCCAGCAGGTATTTAAATATTCTTCTATCACTATTATATCTATTATCCAGATATAAAAGTGAATGAGACCATATTGCATCCACACGCTTACCGCGTCGCCGTACTCTCCGCCGCCTCCGACCAGAACCGGAGTAGACTTCACGCTCGAAAAAACGATTTAAAATACGGGGTTGCAAGTTGCTGCAAGGTTTTACTTTAGATCCACAGTGCAGAAGCTTCATCAAACAACGTGGTATCAGTCACTTGGCGGAAGTCCATGGCAATATCTACTTTTTCTCTACGTTTATGTAAAAAAAATGGGCTGACAACAGGCTTCGCCATTTTGTTATATATCTATGGTTATTGATGAAACAAAATCTTTAAAAACCCCTTAAATGGAAGAAAAAGAAGTTTCAAATAAGATGGTATAACTGTTTCGTCCATAAAACTATTCATGAAACCACGGCACGAGGATAAAGTTGGCAGTTTTCAGAAAAAATCGAGGTTGGTCGTTTTTCGCTAAATTTGTTCAACTTTGACCTCACATATATTGAAAAGGTGAAAACACAGGAAAGAAATAATCTGGAAAGTTATGCACAATTTAAGTATACCGGGACTAGCCACGGTGATAACTTTACGGGAGTCACCCGCAATGCACAATTGTGCGAAAAATCCACAGGGAAAAAATCATTCGCCTTGACCGGGATTCGAACCCGGATCCCTCGATTTCCGGCCGAGTGCTTTAGCCAGTTAAGCTACCGAGGCGTCATTCTTCCATGTGGAAATTTGTGGACTATACCGGACATGGTGGTATGGACTGCCGAGCATATTATGCGACGAGCAGTCCAAATCGTGCGCATGGCGCCACAGCCGGAGAGTAAAGCCCGAACTTTGAACACATAGAGGTGTTCTCTCTTGACGAATTTAAGTATACCGGGACTAGCCACGGTGATAACTTTACGGGAGTCACCCGCAATGCACAATTGTGCGAAAAATAGTCCGGTTTAGTCCACAAATTGTCCGGTATAGTCCACAAATTTCCACAGGGAAGAATGACGCCTCGGTAGCTTAACTGGCTAAAGCACTCGGCCGGAAATCGAGGGATCCGGGTTCGAATCCCGGTCAAGGCGAATGATTTTTTCCCTGTGGATTTTTCGCACAAGTTATGCACAGTTTATTTGAGAATATTTATGCGAAGTGAATAAACTTTAAAAGATATGCCAAATTTCATTAACAATACTGATGGCCCTAAAAGGGAAAAGTAAGCCGAACGCTCATATTTCAGCATTATTTTGATTTTTTCGAAATTCAAGGTAAACCACGAGGAAAACAAAAATCAATTTAAGAATGTACATTTTTTTCTTTTCAATGATACATGTGACCATAATCACTAATTTAAATATATATAAGAAAAAAAGTCTGCAGGCATTAATAAGGAACCTCAGATGTATTTTTTATGGAAATGATTCAGGACCCATTTCAGGGTCTCATGGACCCTTCGAAAAACTATCCTCACCTTTTGAAATTTTTTTGGACTTACACAAATATTATTTATCTAAAATTATTCAAATCGGCCCATCCGTTTTAGGGCTATAGCGAGACTAACAGACAGCAATTCATTTTTATTAGTATGCAGATAATGTTTAACAATTTATTTCGTCCATATAAATCAGCTGGCTAATTAAAACTGTGCAGAAGAGAAATATATAAAAGGTAAAATATTCGGATACATTGTTATTTTTTTAATTTTATTTTGACTTCGATCTTTATATTAGAGAATCTGTAGTTAAAAAAGAATTTTTTTCAGTACCTATCTGTCAAACATTAATGGACTTAGTCAATAATCAATTTTTTTGCTTTCATTCTACGTGATTTTGTGTTCAGGGATAAAATATACTCAAAATTTAAATAATTACAACTTTATTACTTCTATTCTACCCAAGAGGTCGAGAAACATGGTAGCCTCATCACCTCTTAAAGAGTTAATTGTTCCTGTTGCCGAAGTACTGAAAAGACTACTATACGAGTATTACACTTTTGAGCGACAAAAAAACGCCTCAAGTGAACATGTTATCCTGCACCATCAAAATAGTGAGTTTGCTGTTGGTATTGAAGTTTTGGCCTACTCCCTTGGTTTGACTAAGTCAACAGTTGCAAAGCCTTAAGAAGGATATCTCTTCTGCTGTTAACGTAACTGATATTTTGGAGAACCTAAAAAATAATCGACAAGAAGCCGAACTTAAGTTCAAAAGTCAGTACGAAAACTCACTTAAAGTAGCAGATGAGCTGGGGCTTTAAATATCAACTCAAAGAACACGCATACGTCAAAGAAACGGAATCAACGCGCCCGCAGAAAATCCTGAAGAATATTTCAGGAGATCAACCTTCCTACCTTTTATGAATCATTTTATTTCAGAGAGAGATTAAAGATAGACGGCAGAGGTTACTGTGGAGTCTCTCCTCTCGAAGGCCTCAATAAGAACCTTGGTGTATCATTTGATAAACATCTTACTTGAAAGCAACGAGTACAACAACCAAAAATAATACTTTTATTTACGAAAATTCAACCGTTCACCAAGTAAGGTCACAGTCAATGTCATAAGGGTGGCAAAAAGAATAGCAGACCAACAAAGGTGTCGATCCATGGGTTTTAAAGGGTGCCCAAGTCAATGATATTATACGATATTAATACCCGTATTATCCACTGATTGACATCCAAGGTTAATAAGGAGGTCAAAGATCATTAGAAGTAAATGTGGGACCATCATCACAACCAACGTATCGAACCGTAGGTTTTAAAGGGTGCCCAGGTCAGTTTTGCAGTTCCTTGATCCATATTGTCGATTTTTGGAACTTCGAGGGTCGTAATGGGGGTCAAAGGTCATAGAGTTAACCGTCGAAACATCATGACAACCAACGAGTGGAACCATAGGTTTTAAACGGTATCCGCATTCGGGATGCAATTGTACGTATATGCTGGTATAGGTTTATATTTTGTATTTCTCTATTTTTTGCATTTATTGAGCCTTGCAGTAGTGTTTATTTTTATTTGTACCTCTGTCAAATGATTTTTACTGATTTGTTGTGCTCTTGTTAATTATCTCATGGGCCAAATGGCCAACGATAATAAATTAATTGCAATTGAATATTTCATTCCCACCAACCTATCAAGATTCGCGATTCGAAAAAAACTGCTGCGGGCGTGAAGAAAGCGTTACACAGCTGCTAAACGAATTGGGTTGGGAGCCGCTAGAGAGATTGGAGGCTGCGGTTAAGCTTACATTGCTTGAGCAATTGAGAATGGACATTTTTAAGAGCGACACGGAGATCACCATATTAGAGCCCCACTCCATTTTCAGGTCTGACAGAAGCGATAAATTGAGAAAGATAGTAGGCGAACCGATAGGTGAGGGAATTCGTTTTTCCACCGCATGACAAAGGACTTTAATAAATACTAGGCTTAATTTCGTTAGAACATTTGCTTTTCATACGAATACGACGGGTTTCCTGACATCCCCCGCCACACGCCTATTGAGGCAGCTTGCGGGGTAGTATGCAGATGACCACCATATAACTTTTACTAACAAACCTACCTACAACACGTTCGCAACAGTGTCTTTCTTTATGTAAGAATTAGCAAAAAAACCGTTTTTGAGTCTCGAAAATCCCAAATACCCTATATCCCTGAAACCCCCTTCGGCAGGGGGAAATTCCCCAGACCCCCTTTGTCCTTTGGTCCAACGCATCTGCTATAAGGCTGCAGGTTTCGCTATAGGAGATCGCTTCTTTTCTTTGTTTGATTTTGGCGCAATGCATAGAAAATAGAAATTTACGCACAAAAAATTAAAATATCTGTACAATGTTACGTTTTTTATACTGGCGCTTGGGAGCGGTCACTGTTTTTCTTACACCTTAGACCATATAAGTATCACACCCGTAAACAGCCGCGGAGGACGCTGTCGGAGGAGGAGCAGGGGAGGCTGCCACCCCCTCCAACCGCTGAGGGGGGATGGTCGAGGTTTAGTCAGTTGGTCGGTCGGGATTTTGGTCGGAGTTGGGCAGATTCTCATAGCGTCCGGCGAGGCCGGTTAGGATTTTGTGGCTGAGGTTTTCAGTTTGCGTATTCTGCGGTAACCCGAGAATTGTTTCGTTCGTTCCCTTAATGTATCCATCATTACTATTTTTTCACATCAAACTCATTGCTTCAAATAGCATCCGCACCAAACAGAGGAGGAAATATTCCTGATTTATTAGCGACAAATATACCTATCAGGTAATAAATGTGAGCACCGTCGAAGGTATACGTGACCATCGGGTAGTAACTGCAAAGATTTCTCTGGATACCGCTGAAATTATTAAAAAAGAATGAAAAGTTTTCATTTTAAAAGAGCTGATTTTGATGGGTTTAAGAGTCATCTGAAAAATGCTTTCCCCGCGTTTCAAGAATCAATATTAAGGTTAGATGTAGAGAGTACTTGGAAACCTTTTATTTCGCTCGTAATTTCGGGAATAAATAGCTACATCCCTGGAAAAATAATAAATGAAGGCAGCGAACCGAGACGGTATGACGCTGAAGTGAGAATATCATTGAGGCGACAGAGAGCGTGTCATGCTAAAATGAAAAAAGTTAGCACAGACTCATCCGATAATGAACGCGAGTTAATAATAGGGTAGTTTCCTTCATGAAAGAAAACGAAAGGCATTGATTGCGATTCGTTACCCACCATTAGTGTATTCATAGTATACAAATTATTTCGTTTTAGAAATACCGGTTTAGACGAATGGCAATGATACATTTTTATCCTCATTTGAAAGCGGCCAGATTGGTGCCCACGCGATGCCACTCCACGTGACGTCACAGGGACCTAGTTTCTATACGAGCTGATAGGAGTTATGCATCGTCTGAGATTACCAATGCTTGCATGAGGCGCAGAGCTCAGGGAAACATGCCTTATTAATTACTTATTAAAACTGGCTAAGGTCGGAAAGTTTTCTTCGTTTGATAAGGTATTAATAACCCTTATTTAAGCCAAGCGCTACCAGCTAGCAGGGTACTCAGCTACCCGCTAGCAGCCTGCGTCGTATCAGCGCTCATGCCTCCCTCAAGGTCACCTCACACGGCGGCAGCGGGAACGAGAAATACGTCACACGGATAGATTTCCCGGCATTCATACTTACCCGTCGCGTTTTCGCGCACTTGAAAATTTTCACTTTTCATTTACTCGCGAAAAATAGTTATCGTAATTTAAAAATCTAAATGCGTGAAATACGTACTCCAGGAGTAATAATCTTTCGATATAGGCAATAAAAAAATAATAGGAAACCACCCTATTAAAAAATATAGGTTTTCTAAAGCCGCAACGAAGGAAGCGCTCAGGAATACATTCACGAATTCTAAAAGAAAAACACGAGTGGAGCAGTTGCGGGAGAAGCCAATACTATTTTGGTCTTATATTTGGGAAGTTCAAGAGAAACAAACTATCGTATGTTCGTTGAGAAAAGATAATGGAGTTTGTTGACAAAAAGTTCCAATTAAGCCAATTTATTAAATTCCTACTTCTAGAGCGTGTTCATAGAGCCTTCTGAGAACTCATCCGAGACAGTTGACGATCTCTGCATACGAAAGATGCCGCTTATAGACATTAGTACGCACGGAATAGAAAATATATTGAAATCGCTGAGTCCAAATAAATAAATTGATCCAGACGAAATCCCTTGTCGCGTACATAGACGACTAGCCTAAAAAATTGCCCCCATGTTGCATTTCATATTCAGTAAATCCATCAAGCAACACAAAGTACCGAATGACTGGAAAATTGCTATAGATAGACGCGATTTTTCTCGATATCAAAAAAGCATTTGATAAAGTACCCCACGGAAATTTAATAATATAACTGGAATTTTATGTCCTAGATGAAAATGTCATTTCCTGGATAAGAGAACTTTTGAGCGACCGCATCCAAAGAGTAGTATTAGACGGTGCAGTCTCCAATGAAGTTAGAGTCACTTCTGGCGTCCATCAGAGTAGTGTCATTGGCCCACTCCTATTCCTTCTTTACATAAACGACATTGGTGAAATAGTACACAGTAAACTACGATTATTTGCAGACGACGCTGTAGTTTACAGGGAAATCAGATCCAGTAAAGATAGGTATAAACTAACGAACGACCTAGCTGCTATCAAGCGTGGTGCGATGCATGGCAGCTATAATTAAATTTTAAAAATTTAGTAGTAATGAATTTCTCGAAAAGGAATAACTCCCCAAAACATAGCTGTATTATTCGGGGTACCCTATTAGAGATTGCTGAATCCGTGAAATATCTAGGAGTTAGACTCGATAATGATCTATCGTGAAATAACCGGTCATGCTAATCGTAAAATGCGATTTGTTAAAAGAATAATAGGAAAGTGCGACGACAAAGTGAGAGAAATTAGCTACTTCTCCCTCGTTAGACACCATTTGGAATACGCTGCCAGGGTCCCATATGACAAAGGCTTAAACAGAGTTGGAACGTATGAAAAGAGGAGCTGCCAGGTACGTGAAAGGTCGTTACGATAGTCTTGTTAGTATAACTGACCTCTTAGATAAACTCGGATGGGAATTTCTGTCGGATGGTAGATTGAAAAATGGACCAAACCTTTTAGATAAATTCAATAGCAGTGTCTTTTCTAACGAAGATAGCCATATCTTACGGTCGCCAACATACTACAGAAGATCAGGTCATATAAATAAAATAAGAGAGATAGATTGTAGAACAGACATTCAGAATGTCTTTTTTTCCACGATCAATAAGAGATTATAACAGCAGCGATAGAACTCAGAAATAGATTGCGTGACTTGTAGTGTAGCCTACTAACCTATGTAAAACTTAATGCATGTTTCTTAATTAAATTATTATTTCTAACAGCATATAGTAGTATAGTTTGTTATTATTGTTATTGCTTTTTGGACGGTGTGGTGTGCATGTGGGAGTCCAAATGCATGCTACAAGCTGGTGATTGATCACCCTCTGCCAAACACCCTAGAGGTGGCTCGCAGGGTATTATGTAGAAGTAGATTTTTTATGATTCCCGCCAACCTTCCTACATTAGTCAAACACGACGTAACATTTTCATCAGGTACAAAAAAAACACCACTAATACTACAAAAACAATAAACGTGAAAAATCCAGCTTTGCACAACACCTAGCAGAGACAGGCCACGAAATTACCGAAAGAAAACTTAACTCTATTAAAACAAACATCGCATCACCCACTTGACGCCTACGAGAGCATTTACATTCATAAAAACAAATAGAAACTCCTAAATAGTGACGAAGGACCCATCCCTAATTATTCCCTATGACAATAAGAACATTACGCTCGCAGCAATTTTCCACTCCTCAACGGTCGTCCTTCCGTCAAAAGTAAACTTTTCCTCCCCCCTTAACCTCCATCCGTTAAGGCTGCCGGGTACTTAGGGCACTTTCGAGATGTGGATCCTTCCCCCCACCCCTAAAAAGCTCGGCCTAGTGGCTAGCGAGCCTAGCCGTAGCCACCGAGAGACAAGGCCTGAGCAACCAGTCGTGACGTCACGACGAGAAGGGTTAGATTATTGCCACTCGTCGTTCGCTTGAACGATCGCAACTGGAGTGAGCGTAATTCTTTCTAATTAGATAGTAGAATTCCTTCGCATTTACTTTGCTACGTTAAAATATTTACCACAAATATTTCAGGTTTACTTTATTCAGCTCTTAACGTCCTTATACGAGTATATTTACGAATGCAAACTAAACCACCGAAAGTAAGCAAACGCAATGCTCGAACTTCTTGTTCAATAACACATTTCTGCTGCGGGGAATTCTTTGAAAAGCAACAGCTCATTAGTTTTCTCCAAATATATGATAAATTATTCCACGAGACATTGCTTCTAAGTAACATCAAAAATGCGTAAATTTTCATCTCTATTCAGGAAACATTTAAACCACGAGTTCTTTTGTGCTGTAATGTTCATTGGTGAAATATGGAGCTGCCACAAAAATTGTCATTGCTCCTGTGTTTTCACTTTTTTAAAACGTGAAATAATAAATAAATTTAATTTCTCCCAGATGCATCTCTGGGCTAGAAAAGTTTTAATATTGTAATGGCGTAAAAAAAACGTCCCGACCACTGTCAAAGCATGCAAAAATACAATATATGCCTGTAAAGCAAACTATTTATACGAGACGTTAATTAATACGTTTTAAAATCTGATCGGAATGAAGTAGCTGGCAAAAGCCTTAACCAAAATTCTCAGTATATCACTCCGGTAGCTCCGAAATTGATTATCTTGATACCATGGACCTGTTTAAAAATAAAGGTCATAGGGGAGTGGAGGTGATGCATAAATAAGGATGTCAGCAGTTGCGTATTAACATGTTTATTATTATCATCAAAACTCGAGTGTAATTGTACACATCACAGAGGACATTCTCAAATGCGGCTGCACACATTTCCCTGGTACTTTTACTTTTAAGCAGAAGTTGAGAGATAGTGTGAGAGAGAAGAATTGCACTAAATATCTACATATCTGTGGAATAGTCAGGCTTGTTAACAGATTTCAGGGACAAGTGTTCTCCAATAAAGTAATAACAGGGATCACTGTCTGGCATGACAGATTTTCAGTAATCAGAGGCAATGACTAAGGAGTCACTGCTATATCTACCAGAAGAGGCAGATCAAAACGTTTGGGAGAAAGTCTCACCTAAGATTCCAACATTATATACATTCTTGCGTAAGCTAAACTTCCCTAGTTTTAAAATTGGAACTTTTTCAAAATTAACACTAACATTGCGTGCCTAGTTTACCACAACAAAGAGCTAAATTCAAGGTATGGGGTTGAGGATAATGTGTTCGGAACAAGTATGCAGTCATGCTTATGAACCACTGTCCAAACATTTCACAAATCAAGAAACTGAACTTTTCTCCAAGATTCACTAAGCTTGAAATAATATTCTGTCGGTCGTATGTCTCCTTCACCGTAATGCTCTCCTCCACCGCCTCTTCCAATGCAGAAAATTTCTTAACCTTTCTTCGTTTGCCTGGGCTCTCCCGTATGCTTGCCTGGGAAGACAGATAGATGGGGTAATAGGTAAGTTAGGATGTCACAGCGTCTCAGCCGTGACCATTTTAATGGTGCGGAAAGTAATCTCGCTGTCCTCTCATCATACTTAACTAATTCACAAATTATGCCATGAGGAGCAAAATTCTCTTCACACACACCTGTAAAAGTAATGCAATTCACTATTTAGGTCTCAGTACAACAATCAAATTAAATATTTTACATATTTACGCTCATATAAAAATTAATCCCTTACTTCCCATTACATGATATTTTGAATGACTATTAATTTATTTTAAAGCATTTTCAATTCCTTACACTACTCTATTTTTCTATTCTACCCCTCATGCCTTTAATTTTTAACCTTGAGAAAACTGAGGCGTGTATAGGGACACCAATGACTACAATATTTATTACGGAGGCTTCCGCGGTGAGTTATTTGGTGATTGGTTTTCGGGTTCATTCAGCATTGACTCATATTTTGCGGACGACAGTTTCGGGCGCGTTCCAGCTCCCGTCTTCGGGTACAAATGATAATCAATGATAATGTCCAATCATTTGGAACCGAAGACGGGAGCTGGAACGCGCCCGAAACTGCCGTCCTCAAAATATGAGACCACGCGGAATGAACCCGAAAAACAAATACCGGCAACAATATTTGTTTAACTGTGAATAATCGAGAATTATGGCTTACAGGAATTAATAAGAATTGTTTCACCAAATAGGAGTCATGAATAAATAAAATTTGACGAATTGCCCATATTTTTAACTAGAAAGCAATAACTTTTCTCTCGCTGCGATCAATACAATAAGCCCCCCCAATAAAAAAAGCTATTAATAAATGCTACTCTAGCTGATTGGATTTTTTATATTTGTTTAAATGATACCACGGCCGTGCTTCTTTTATTTATAATTAATTAAGTAAGTACTTGAATATTTGGCCAGCAAGACTAAATTTACACTCTTTCACTCCACCAAACAATAAAATTAAAATAATTTACATACTTCCAAGTACAGGAAATCTTGGACTGCTGTCAATTAAATTAAAATAAATTCTTATTTTTTTAAGTAGTAAGTGAATTCCGCTATTCAACTCCTCATCTCTTTAATTATAACCCACAAGATTAATTGTAAATATTTATATTAAATCATGAAAATATTTCATTCACATCAAACGGTGACATAAAAACAAAGATCTTTTATGCACTGGAGTAATTTCACTGTGCTACCTTTACTTATTACTAGATTAAGAACCTTTCAGTAATAGCTTAAAGCAATATCAATCTGAATTAAATGATATATTTTGATCCACCGAATGGGATTCATGACTAAATTAAACATGCCGAATTACCTATTTAACAAGGAATAACTTTTCCACCACTGCAATCATTACCAAAAGACTTCCAATAACTAAGGCAGGAACGTTTAATAAATGTTTAATCACTCAGGAGACTTTATCGATTCATGCTCTTCAAATTTAAACTCGGCAATTTCATCGAAATAATAAGTAGGCATCTTTAACAAAACCAAAAATTCTTTTGAACACACTTTCATCAATACCTCTATAATTATACGATACGTACCTTATTGTTCTTTGTTGGCTCAAGTTCTTCTCTCATAATGGCACGAATGGATTTTTTCTCAAACTTCTGGATCGCTCGGGAAATTGAAAACAGACACCTTGGGCCCCGTCTTGTAATTTCCTCGGCAGTCAGAAACACTGCGGTAGTTAGACTAATTGCACAACTTTTTACACTTTAGTAAAACTTCAGTGACATCCACTGCTGCCGTAGAACGAACCACTGCTAAAAACCTCTTTAATTTCTTCAAATTATAGTTTTATTTTCACGTCTCACTCATTGAAGCGACTTCTGTTTACCACTTCGACAATGCCACTATCCTTCCATCAACAACTCCCTAACAACATTTGTAACCCCACTCGTCCTGACGTCACCGACCTTCTCTGCTCGCTTGCGTAGGCCTTGTCTCTTGGTGGCTACGGCCAGAGAGGCTCGCTACGGCCTAGCCGACTAGCAAGTGGCCTTGGACTCGAGGGAGGGCACATAGGGGGCAGTGTTTAGGGAAGGGAGGGGAGGCGATGTGGAGGGTATGGGGTTTAGATGACTGAATTTTGGGAACCCTCTCGCCAACTTGGGTTTGTGAGTGTGGAACAGCTAGCTTGCCGAGTGTCACCGCGCATAATCTCTCCGCCGCATGAAAGTAGACGTATCTCAAGGCAACACGGCGGTCTTCGAGATTGGGAAATGGATATTATTTACGGAAGTGTAGAGCACAGAGATTAGTGAGATTTCGTCTCCAAAAACTCGGAAATATTCAAATATTTAAAAAAAAATTGATTTGGTTGCTAATTAAAGCAATCTCCTGTAGTAGCGATATAATCCGGCAAGTAAGAATTGAAAGTTACAATTTTTTTAGTCCTCGACATTTCTGAGAATATATTTTGTTTTCCATGATGTTTCAACCCCTCAAAATATCTTAGAGATTTCGTCTTCAATGAAAAACGTAACTCCCGATACATAAAAAAATTAATTTCCCACTTTTTCCAATTTAAATATTTCTTAAAGAAGGTAAATTGTTTTTAACTTCTCCGCCATGAGGTTTTCCCATTAAACCTTGTCCCTCTAATTTTTTTCTTAAATAAATCAACGTGGATACAAAAGAAAAATAAAAAATGCCCATTTCGTGAAATATTCTGTTTCCCCTGGATTTCATAAAAACTTGTGATCTTCGCTTCAGATAAATATTTCCTTCCCGTATTTCATAGTAATCATCAAGTGGAGAATCTCGGGAGGAAATTTCTTCTACCCTGAGGCTGCAACTTGACGTTAGGGATGACGAAGACGCGTGTTATGGTATTTTAGGCACTTCTGCAATTTTCATAAAAATAATTCGTACAGAAAAATGAGTCAAAATTTATGTATTATTACTAAAGTAACCTACCGATTAAGGTAGGTTTGTAATGAGTATTTACGAAACATTCTGGCTGTACTTCCTCCTTTCATGGATTTCCTCTTCAATTCACTTTGAAATGCCTTTCCATCAAATCTCTTTATTTCCTTCCTATCTCTCGTTTACCCAACATTCTTTCCTGTAACACAGTTTTCCCTCCTCCCTTACTATGTCCTACACTTCGTCGTTCTTCCTCGTCTCCGTCCGCTTCACCTTCTCCGTTCTTGTCCACCTACTTTTATCTTGTGTCTCAAGCGTAGCTCGTGAATCTTTACGAACCGTATAAATAATAAATTAACCAATTTATTTTTATTTATCCGTGGAATTGTCATTAAAAGCACACTTAACATTTCAAATAAATAAGGATAAAGTAGGAATCCCATTTAGGCCTTGCCTGTAGGATACCTCAACACAAATGACAATACGAATTGAAAAAATTAGTAATATGAGACCTGATACGAAACATAATAAATGCTTGAAAAAATAGCATCGTATTGTTAAGTCTCAACCTGTCGTGCAAAAAACTAAATTGAGCATTAAACGCACTATTAACAAATTAATTTATTTGGATTTTCTACATTAATTTACTATTTATTTAATATTTTCAGAAAAAAAGATGTTAAACCATTTGATCCTCTTATACTTTCTGACCATCAAGAAAATAATTTTGTCTTACATAGATAAATGGTATTTGAACGGTAAAATTTGGCGTCGGCAAAATATAAATTTCAGTAGATCTTAAGTTTAATAAATTGGTTTCAGGTTCTTCTTTAGGTTTACATCCACTTATGGGGTAGAAAATTTTTAATACTTTGAAAAGCCAATAAAAGTCACCTGATGACGTAAAGGGAGAACTGTAAATCTACTAATATGGGGAAGGATGGTTCAAATTATATTTTATAGCAATCAGTCTATTGCTTTTTGGAGAACATCCGATTGCTCAGATTGTAATACCCCTCCCCAGCAGGTTATCAAGTTGTTTAATTATGATTGCACTTACACATTATGAATAGTTTTAATAAATTGTGGGTAACATTTATTGCGAAGGGAGTAAAACGTCGCGTGGATAAATTTAAATTTCCTAGAATTTTGGTTTACTTAATTATGACTTTAGTTTTCTTGTGAGCAATCCTCATGCCATATTCATCACATCTCTTGTCTAATGCATCCACTATAGCCTTCAGCTCTCTCGCTGGCTGGCCAATCAACGCCTGATTTTACATCAACCCTCCCACTTCTACTCCAGTTCCCAACTCATCCCACGCTTCTCTTGCCATCACCTCAGCATATACTCTAGAAAGCAATGGAGATAGTGAACAGTCTTGCCTTACTCCTCGGCCAAAGCTTGCCCTTCCAGTTTATCCGTCCGCTACCTTCACTTGCCCAGTCTGGGCCATATGAAGATTACAAATGAATCGCCTATCCCTCCAATTGACGCCTATTTTCTTGAGAATATCTATAATTTTGTCCAGTCCACTCTATGAAATATTTTTTCAAAATCCACGAAGAAGGCAAACACAACCTGATTATAGTCTAGGTTCCTCTTCACCAGCGACCTCTTTACCGCAATTGTATCTACACTTACCTTTTCTGAATCCAAACTGATCTTCGCCCAAGTAATCGATAGTCCTTTTCTCTATTCTTCTCTTTAATATATCCTCAGTACCACTTTAGCCTTATTATCCATTGTCGCGAGATCCTTCCGCCAAGACCCTTCCTCATATATCTTCCATACTAGTTCGAATAACCTTCTCTTACCACTCTAACCTAGATTATTCTGCAGCTTACATGGGATATTATCCACCCCCACCACTTTCCTAGGTTTCATATCAGGGAGAGCTCCCTCGATTTCTATGTCCTAGAAGCGGCCTCTTCCTTAGCTCAAGATTATGCTACACCACTTCTACATGTTAAATCTTTCCTGCCTGTTTCCGCTGTCATGCAGATCCACATCTTTCCCCATCCATCTACTCTGAACCTCGATTTGCTCAGTTAGCATCCTTCCATTTTTAGCATTAATTTTTGACACGGCTTTTCCTCTTTTGCCGCAAGATAGCGACTTCACCTTGGCATACAACGCGTCTACATCTCGTTACTTCTGAATCTTTTCCATTTCCTCGCAGTGTCTTTCCTTGTTTTCCACCAATTACTTCTGATCCCTTCTTGGTCTCTCACCGCAATAGATGATAAATTTTACTTAGATTTTTCCCTGCACTGTGTCTACTTTCTTTCACTTTCTTATCGCCGCCAATTTCTTTTTTAGTTTCCTTTGTTTTACAAGTTTTCTTGTCCATACGAATCTCCAGAGATTTCTAGTAATCTATCCTCATATTCCCATTAAAGTTTCAACGTTCTATTTCCTCAGCTTTATTTTTTCACAAGTCTTTTGAATATTACATATCGTTTCGTTCACTTGAGAATGCGCTAGATTTTTCGTCATTCCTAAACGTCTGTTTTACTATTATGTGGTCTTTCTGGTGTATCTACGTATCCCTTGGACTCTTCCTGGTGGACTTTCGCACTTTAGGATAATTGAATCAGGCCTTTGTGATGAATAACTTGTTTATCCTGCAATATTTTATTGATTTCTCTACCCGCTCGTTTCACGTTCCTAATCCAAAATCTCCTATTTCGTAGCCCTTCCTCCCTCCCCGGCTGAGGCATTATAGCTCCCCATCATTACTTGATCTTTTCAAACCAGGGATTTCACTTATTATTTCCTCGTCTACTTCTATCTCCATACAAATGTTAGCGGAGTTGTAGACTTGAGCTGCTACTAGGTTGGTAGGTCGTGCCTCAAGCTCTAAAACCAGAATCCACATCGCTTACCGGATTTATTAATACCGTTGTCTTACTCAGCTTCCTAATTAATACTGAAGCTACTTTTGAAGTTACCTTTCCTCTCTACCATAGCATATAGCCACCATATGTATGTGGGGTGGGAGGTGGCATAAATTCTACCAGCATTATATGGGCAATTCTGCGTCAGAATTGGTTTTGTTGGTCTGCGGAGTATCTTCTAGATCTGTATTTGTAGCATCTCCGGAGTCACTACAAATATTATCAATTTGTTCATTACCATGTATTACAATGATGCCCGCTTTGAGATGGATAAAAATATTGAGTTATGAGTGCCAGCAATACAATAAGTTTCCAACAAGGGTGCAATACCACTTCACCAATGCTTTCTTCATGAAAAAAATATGCTTTCTCTTCTTTGCTTTTTACTTGCATATCTTATTTTTTCATCTGTTAATGCAATAGGCATGGCGGTACTCTGTAAAGAAAATTTTAAAATCCAAAAATTAATTTCATAATTATTTTTACTATTTTACTTCTATAAAATGCTACAGAAAAATTAATTAATAAGTATCGATGCATGACGGACGGAATCATTTTGGCTATTTTCAGGCCGTATATCGTTGGTGGACGTTGTTGCCAATGTTAGAATGGGCGAGAATGTTCACATAATCTTTGTGCGCATAAAAAGTTAGTTGTTAAAATTGTTAAAAAGTTATTTTTATAGGTCAATATGTTCCTTTGGTCTTCTGGAGACGATTACTTATTCTACCAAAGCTTTCAGCTCGAGACGTGAGTAGAAAAATATAGCGTTAAAAAAGATGCTTTTTGCGGCGTATTTACTGCAAATATTGGCTTCGCAGGTAAATCGACGAAATTGTGTACGAGAAGGTGCACATGTTTTATTAATAATAATAGAGTATAATTAAAATTCTACAGTAAGGAAGGGCTGCCAGAGGTGGAAGACCAAGTGGCAACATCAATGGACACCCGAACATCAAGTCAGTCTTCCGCCGCCTACGCCCTAAGGCCCTATGATGTGAACCTGAGAGTTATTATACTCTAAGATGTGAACGAGCGGTTCAAGATACGCTCATATTAGCTACCCTGTTTTAGCACTTGCGTGATTTGAACTTGTATCGTCTCTGAGGAAGCGTCCAGTGGAAGCATATATTCCAATGACTTCTATCCCAGATTAAAAAATTCTTCGGGCAGTTCTAAGGCAAGGGAAATATAAGATTATTGCGATAAAAGAAATAAGCATTTGTCATAGCGATTTCATTCTAATTTAACCAGAAGTCCTTCACTCGATACCCGTGAAAATGTTACATTATTTGAAACAAATGCCCTTCTTTTCGGTTTATAAGGCTTTGTTGATAATAATGGGACTGCGAGCGAAATTGTTGTAAAAACCAAGGGTCTAAGGATTTACGAGAGACGAATAAGACAGTGGGTAGATGAGAATCAAATTATCGCATTTTTATGCAGCAAAATATCAAAAATGCGGTGTTGCGTAGATTGAGATGACGCGAGTGCGGAAACCTTTCCTCATTCGTGCATCCCGTTGCCTCTCTCAAAAATTATGGATCCCTGAATCAATGATATAGTGTGCGATATGATATTCTGTTTAAGTTTAAAATAATGAGAGACGCTAAACTAGTCCTAAAATCTTTTATCTATCTTTAAGTATCCAAAAAACGACACTCATTCCACTGAAAAATTAGACCATTACCTTGTATCTAGGAATCTCGAATCTCGAATCTCGAATAATGCTGCCATATCTTTTGCACTATAACTTACTTATCTAAGTTTCCGTCTCAATTGTTCAAATAGCCAAAAAAGACGTCAGATGTTGACAAATTCTATTTTAGGGACCGTAAAGTGCAAGTGTGCGTTAAAAGAGACCGATTTCCTAAATATTTTCCTGGCAATTGACAACATTTAACTCCTTCCTCCCCCCCTTAACCTCCATCCGTTTACTTCCCCTTTCCGCCCCCTACACGCCTTACGTCCAACCACAATTTCCCCCCCCCACTCCTCTTCCACCCTTAACCCCCTCTCTCTAGCTATATATTTCAGCGGTGTCTATTGCTTCTGCATCACTCAACTTTTGTTGAAGTGAAGATCAAATCCTCAGCTGCGTTGAGAAGGGAATCTTGGATTCCGAAACCGGTACGCTTCTCCCGTCCAGGTGGCATTTCCATCGATCTAGTTCGAATAATTCTCCCGCAGTATAGCCCACGGAGTAAGTGTTGTGTTTGCGAGTGATTATTTTACGGGAGCAGCCTGAGCAAGGCCACCCCCAAACCATCGCGAAGGTTCCTTCGTAGTTGAACGAGTGCTTGTGAAGGGTTTCCGGTAGAGAGTCTGGGGTTGGTCACTGCTGAGAATCTTCCCATTCCAGCATACCAACACAGCGTTTTCTTTGTACCTGCGACGAGGTCCCCTGATAAGGCCATTGGAGTTATTTTCATTTCCCAGTTTACGTTGAGGCCGTAGAGGTCACCCATTTCACTTACATTTTGAAGGTGCCGTCTTGTCGGAAAGGTAATCAGCCACTTGGCGATGTACAATTTTCTCAAAGGCTTAAGGTTAGGCACATAAAATTGACATTGGGCGGAAATCATCAGGGGAGGAGGGCTTTGGGCTTAGTTGACGGGACTCACGAGTGCGTATTCCATATTCTAAGAAAAACCGAGTTAGATACACAATATTTCAAGCAGTTACGATGTCAATTTTTCGGGGTATTTACGAATGAAGAAATTCGAAATTCTATCAACCCCGGATGAGTGGGATAGGGAAAGGGCCAGTGGCGTGGCAAGGGGGGTCCGTCCCGCCCCCCCAAAATATAGAAACAGAATTGATATTGTTTAATAAAAGAAAACAGAATATTGAAAAATCATGAATTTACAAAAGGGTTTATTTGAGAAATTAAGTTCTTTCGATTATGAAAAGTATTAAAATTAGTTTATAATCCTCTAATTAGTACCCTTTTTTTTAATTTCCCCCCTGGTTTTGGGAACAAAAGTCCTGGCTACTCCACTGCAACGGGCCATATGTTTTGGATAGCATTTAAGAGTAATATATAGAAAATGGAAACCTGAATAATTGAAAAACACGAGATTAATATCAAAGGAGGTAGAGGGAAGGCGTTCATTTGGATTATGGGAAACAGTAATGAAATACAGATTTAGTTACTAATTGATGATTTCAGGATTAGTAGTTTGAAGCCTTTTCGCTATGGGTAATGAAAGAGAAACGTTGTTCGCCCCCTAATATATTCGATAAAACACGACCCGGGTTTCATAACATAGCTCACCCGACGACGTAACTATGTTATGACACCCGGTTCGTGTTTTCTCAAACATACATTAGTGAACCTAGTGAAGTAAATTCTATCATTTCCCATGTAATCATAAAGTTTTTCAACGCAGATATGTAACGGAAGGCCATTGACACGAGGCCGAATGAGACCGTAGGTTCCTTAGTTCGCACCAGGTTTGAGTTGCGTCAATGACGCTAAAGAAAATATGTGATTGATGTGGGCGGTTTAGCCCCTAATTCCGTGTCCTAACTAAGTTTCGGCGTTCCCAGAATCACTAAAATACCTTAGATTCAATTGTCCGAAAGAATGTCCGTTGGAGTCGATTTCTATCTGACATTACCTTCAAAATAACGGGGCTGAAATAGATGGATTTACGACGATTTGGAGTACAAACCAGAAGAAGAGCATTCATTCACATTTTCACATTCCTAAACGAGGTAACGGCAAATGCGGAAATTCAAAGCGATAGGTTCGGTACGGCAATCAAATCGAGGGCATAAAGGAATGTTGTTTGTGAATAGAAACTTATTTTCTCAGGGTCGCCTACAAAACATGTCAATAGTGGTAGAATTCGAAATGTGCTGCTACCGAAGAATGATAAAGAGAAAGTGGTTCGCTTGAGTGAGAAATTAGGAAGTGGTCAGAAGAGTGATGGAAAAGAGAAGTATTTCAAAAATCATTCGAAGAAGATGGAACTACGAAATCTGTCTCATCATGACGTCATGACAGAATAATAACATCTGTAACACTGAGGCCAAAAGAAGGACATCGTTAGCCAAGAAAACCTTTCAATTTAAGAGACGTCTCTTCGTAATGTTAAGGGTTATTGTACTGTTAATGACAGAAAATTAATTGAGAAATTACCGCAGGGAGCCCAATAGGAAAGAGAAATAACGCAAAAAATCGAAATAAGAAAGCAACACTAGTCGGTTACCTACTCGTGCAACACAACTTCGTACACAATATTACAAAAGGAAAAATTCTTGGCA
Organism: Ischnura elegans; assembly: GCF_921293095.1. Classification (NCBI taxonomy): domain Eukaryota; kingdom Metazoa; phylum Arthropoda; class Insecta; order Odonata; family Coenagrionidae; genus Ischnura; species Ischnura elegans. Next base: position 104,660,482 of record NC_060255.1, read on the forward strand.
AAAGACAAATGATGACCTATAAATTCATACGAATAAGTATTGGCGATGGAAATGGGATGAACCTTAAATGACATGAAATGAAATAGATTACATGAAATATGCATGAAAGGTTAAAAATGAAGTTATGTTGTAAATTATGGCTGCAGCAACGAGGAAAAACCAACCCACGATAAAATGCATATAAAATACCCATGGTAAATTCATATGCTTACATATAAACTCGAATGCCTAATTACAACGTAATGCTAAGTTATATTTAAAACTCTATCAAATTTCGCGTAGCCAATATCAACGCGAATTTCAATAACCATTGCTTAAAGTTAGAAGTGGTTCGTAAGTACGTCAATCTGTGCTGTAAATCACCCTCTAGGCAGTAGGGATTAAAATTAAAGTGTTGAAATTACCATTTCTAGTTTAGCTATTATTATGGATTTATCGCATTTCCACCAAGCAAAACCTGAAACGATTACATACGAGGTACAACATCTCCAGGGAAGAAATTCTATAGCATCTACAGAAATATCTGTGGAATATAGATTCCATTTCTGCATGAACAGTCAAGGATTTCCAGGTTTCGCTAGGAAGCACGCCCTTCTTGGCTTTGGAGTAAGCGTGTACCGTCCCCCTCCTTATCCCAATCACCTTCCCGCGCGAGAGTTCAGCGCATAGAATACCACAGGGATACAGGGCGCCGCTGCTCAAAGGGTACCGGCCGAAGAGCACTCGATTAGAGCAACGAGGGAAACTTTTGAAACAAGAAGGACATAAACAACCCCGTCTTTCGAACCACCAAAGCTTTTCAAAAGACTAAACAACCACGTCAATAATTCTGATGGTCAGCTTCTCTCGTCCGAAAAATTCCGGAAGCAAAGTTATGAGCAAGAAAGTTGCAATTGTTTAATCGCATTTTCAACCAAATTAATTTAGAAAATAAAGTTTTATTTTATGATTGTGGAGGAAATGCTTATTAAAACCTCCAAATCTGGAAGTATGAGACACAATGCGGAACCAATCTACTGATTCACCAAGTGCCTACATACACCGAAGATCATTCGGCAAGCGTACTCAGAAGACGTTGATATACATAACGAATACACAAGAGTAGTTTAATTTTAGAGGCGGCTTTTGAAACAAGTTAACTTTGCGAAGGAAAAACCGTCGCATATATCTTAAGAATTGCATCAAAAAACCTAAACGCAGAATTTTCCACTCATCTTTTCCGGTATTTTCCCTGGAATTCGAAATTTTTAAGAACTCTATTCACGGCGGGACAAGCATTGAGTGAGCGATGACATTAATTATGTTTTATTAAACCTGCTGAAATATAGTTCTAAACCCAATCCCAAATTTCAATGATGAACTACGAGCCGTGGCCATAGTAATAGGCACCCCGATTATAATTTCTTAAATTTTATCAGGTTGCATTGGATGGACTATCAGCATTGTTTATCACCGTTCAGTCCCAAAATATTTCTTTAGTATTTTTTTAAGATTTCTCGGATTACCTCCCTGTTTCACAGAAAGATTTAATTTACGTCCAGCAAATGTACTCGGTAATTAACATTCTCTGTTACCGATTTTTGTATTTAATCGTCTCGTTATCAGTGATAAAGATGAATATGATAATTTAAAGTTTACAATTGGTTCAAACCATAGGATTCATAAAATTATTATCTGGTATACCAACTTCCAAAAACCTTTCTCTTGTCGTTCTCTTTTGTGTAATTTTTCAGTACCGCTGCACTAAGCGTATTTCTGGGTGTTAATGATGGTGTTCGTCGGGGATGCTGTCACAGATATGAGCAAGAAGTGAGAAGAAATTTGGTGCGAGAAGAATATATGGTACGAGCACGCCGGTGGAGAAAAACTTCACTGGAATAATCCTGAATGCGTGAGTGAAAAAAATTAATTCAATCAATTTACATTGAAGTTAAATTGAAGTCTATACAGGGCTATCAATTCTTACCCAGGCGATCCATCGTCTCCCTCTCACAAATCTGAAGGCTAAATTCTCCAAAAAGACAGATGACTCACCTCCTGTCCCGTAACTTTTCATTCTTTTCTCAATAGTCCACTATTTCTCATCTGCGGCCCTCTACATACTGTTTGATGATTATTCTGAAATTAGTGGGTACCGTTGCATAGCTCAGTGGATATAAGGACAGGGAAAAGGGTAACTGTATGCGAACACCCCTGCTGAGGATTACCTCTAGGGGAGTGAATTTATTCTTAATTAAAATCCATTTATGAGTACCTATTTCCCTTGCTAACTTTCGCCATTTCCCGCATTAGTACTCAGCACATTTATGAGGAACCGTTTGAGCCCCTACCTCCAAACTACTTACTCCTCGCTCCTACCATAACCGACGACCTCAAATTTGAATAAATGGCCTTGTCTCCAACGAATAATCCACAACCCCCTTTTTCCAGCTGATTGCACTCGTTCAAAGTACAGTTGTACGTCGCTATACAATCAGAATTGTTTAGGGATCAAGTCAACATTATCAAAATTTTGGATATACATTAAACGTTAAGGCACTTTCGGTAAAAAATTTTAATCCACTATGGTTCTGTCGTTAAATAATTATAGGTGGTATATAAAACCATTTTTAATGAACTATTTACGCAATATTTCAAGAATTTCTATACATGCATGTATGTACTTTTTAGTCACTTTAACTTATGTTCCGCTAGATAGGAATCCACAGTATCAACGACAAGTGTTTAGACATTCGGCTTATTAATGATCTACTGTACTTCATATCCTTCCAGTGGCGCAGCGAGGGAAAGGTTTTTGGGGATAAACCCCCCACCCACAGCTCACAGAAATTTTTAAGTTAAATCTATTTTACTTAATTGGCCTAATATTGCTTATAGAATAGAGTGAGGATTAGAAGTGAGAAAGCCCATGCTCATGTTACTAAGGCTTTCTAGATTGTGGCATAAACAATACGTTTATCAATGGTATAAATTGTAATTTCGATTTTATGGCTTCCAACTGCTCTTTATACGGACTGCCTATAAAGTGAGTACACGATAGAAATCAATATACAGTAATTGAATTATGAATTTATTGCTTATTGTTTGAATCAAACATAACCTTATATATATACACACGTAAGTCTACTTGATTTTCGTCAAATGTGAATCCATATTTTCGACGTCCGTATTAGTTACGTATTCTACTGCAATGCTAGTCTTTTTCACAAAAAATAATCATTTGACTAATAATGGATTAAAACAATCAATGACATAGTCTTTAAATCACAGAACGAACCACGAACCAATTTTGAAATTCAATTTAAAAGACTTAAGATCATTAAGATTATTTTCATTAGGTACACACAGCCATCTTACCTGCTACCCGATAAATTCAAGAGGAGTTTTGGCTTGTATTAAATTGTGACTAAGCTAAAGCCGAGTTACGGAATTTTAAGTTGTAGTGAACTAACAATTTCATTCCATTGCTAGTTCAAAGCGAGAAGGAGAATACGCCGAAATGATACGCAAAATATTTCATGTTTACCGTTAGAGAACCTTTAATGATATGTATCTAGGAAAAGTCTCTTTGAATTTGTGGGCGTTTTATAAAAATTTTGTTGGTTATGGATGCATGTGGAGATGACCGCTTTTTCTATGTCTTTTATAGAACAATGGCTGCACGTATAATCGACTGAATAAGGATTGGTAGAATGACGGTGACTTAACCACTTTGGTCCCAACATACGTTGAGCGTCAGTAGTAATTCGGTATTGCATCACGTATCTTCCATGCGATCAGCGAGAGAGTGGATTGTTTATGTGCATTTAGTGTCAAATACTATCATTCAAGGTTAGCTTAGTGGCCTTTCATCGGTGATTCGACTCAAAAATATTTCAATATATTGTATTTCATTTTTGTGTGTTCCTCATTTTTCCCCGGGCTCATTTCGTTTGAAATTCCCTCGTCACGTTAAATATTCGACAGGTACATGAGTTTATTAAGAGATTTCTAGCTATCCGACCTCTCCCAATTCTTATTCTAAGACTGCATGGCAGCATACTTAAAGAATGGAGAAAGTAAATTATACGTAAAGGAGGAGGAACGACGAAGTGCTGGAAATGGTGGGTTAGGAGAGAGAGAGACAGCTTCTGGATGAGATGCGGAATAGACAGAGGGTATGGATGGGGGGAGTACTTTGCGAAGAGTGGATGTTGAAATCAATGTTAGAGGGTAGAATGTGAGGGAGAGGAAGGGGGAGAATGGGCTTTTAGATAGAATGCAAGGGAGTAGGCCTTATTGTGGATGGAAGTGGGAAGTGCTTAAAGGAAGAGAAGATTCCCTGAACGCTTTATAAGTGCTCCTGGCAAACCTACCTTAATCGGTTGAATACTTTAATAATAAATAATTATCCAACACTTAGAAAACCATGAACAGGTAATAAGTGATTGAGTTCGTCTGTGGCATTAATTGAAAGACAGGTGGGAAATAAAACCTGAAGTCACATCACTCAGAATATTGCGTTATTTTCGTATTCATTCGTTCGCTCAGTCGCGAACTCAAATATCATTCGTGAAGCGAAACCTTCTCCAAAATTGACAGTTAATGGATCAGATCAATCAATAACTTATTATTTAAATCAGAACAAACCGTGCATCACCTCTGAAATGGAATTTAGAGGACTTCCGATCATCAAGATTTTTTTCACCAGTTAGGCACAACTGTCTTACTTAATATCCTATTATTAAAAGAGTAATTTTGGCTAATACCAGCTTAAGATTATCCAAAGATTAGTTACGAAATTTTAAGTTCTTGCGAACCAACAATACCCTCTATAATGCATGGCCGCTGAACCAGGCCTCGGAGAATAACAAGCCCACTGAGTTCGGTCTTATCTTCGGTACGGTCTAAAAGAAGTATGTTGCTCGTCGAGAAAGGGAATTTGACCATCGCAATGATTATTATGATGGGGCGATTCACGGATAATGCTTTCCGCAGATGAAATGAGGGCTTCGGGGGATTTCGTAACTCAACTCCGTGAGGAATTCACGCTTGATAGGAGGCCATGACTCTTGCGCATCCCATCATAACAGTCGCTCTTGTTGTCAAATTCCATTCCTCGAATAACTGCATGCATACTCATTTTCAACTACTCATGAGAGAAGGGATTTTCGTTCTCCCATACGAAGGCGTGATTCAGCGGCACTGCCAATTCGGCGTCTACTCTGGACAACAATTCCGGCTCCTACTTTAGTAGTGTCCACTGCCAGGTAATTTTCGTTTTTGTGGTTTATTTTAAGAGAAACAATATAAACATTTCTTCACTTGAAATTTTTGGGAATTTTTTTTCATATCGCATACATAACTTCGATATTCATGTCATTTTCTACACCTCAGAAATTTATGTCTAACTTTCGGCTATTTAAAATCTCAAAGAAAAGGTAAAATTTCATTTTAAAAAGCTATATGTAATGCAGAGATATCGTTCTCTCTATATAAATACAATGAAATGTACCAACTCAAATATATTGCTCGTGAGGAGATGATGAAGACGACTGTTTCGCAGTTCTCATAGTTTTTCGCGTATTCTTCTTTACTCTTTCCACCGTGGAAACTAAACTTTTATGATTAAATTTCTTTTAATTCATGGATGCAGTCGAATAAACAATGATTAACACGATACATGACGCGACCCTGCAGAGCTTCGGCAGGATTTCATACAAATACTTAAATTTCATTATTCTTCCTTTTTTGCGGCGATAGCAGGTGATTTTTATGTCCGGGATGTGCTGATGCCACACTGCGAAGGTCAAGAATTCTAAATGCACCCGGTATCATTAATGAGGTCAATATAATTGTGTTCTCCCAATCAACTGCATTCAAAAAATACGATAATTACGAGTACTTTCAAAAGGTGATAATTATAGCTACTTACTTGTTGTTTCCTTGGATCTGGAGCACTTGACTCTTTACAGGAGAATGAAGCCAAATCCTGAGATCCTAGTGTCATTATTCCTCTTCTGTAACCCTCATGGTGACACATAAAAACTGCACAATGTAACTTCGCAATCACCACAAGATGCCTCCACACGCACACCATCCAACATACTTGACAATATATCACGCAGTGAAACAGTGATTTCCAAATTCAGGTATTTCCGTACTCCATACAAACCAATGCACTTCACAGTGCCTAACGAACGATTTGCATGTTTTAGATGCACACAATGCTTCCTTCTTGTAATTGGAAATTATAAATAATCACTTCACAAGACGGAAAAAGCACACCACTCGGAAATGAATTCCAACACCATCGTCACATGGTTTCCCAGCAACGGAACTATTTTCCGAGTGGCTTCGCACCGATCCGAAATTTTTTCCACCATCAGCTCTGAACTGCGTCATGCTGAAGGCCTAAAGACACGACCTCTTTCTACGGATAAGGCAGCTCACAACATTTTTAGTCCCTAAGCAAGAAAGCAAATACTGGCAATCCGTTTGAGCAGGAGTCATGCGTCTAGTTAACCGCACGTTTAAATGGTAGCGATTATTCATGATGGTTTCGTAGGGAGTCCAGGGTAATTCTTCCCTTCGAGAGCATTTCCAATTATAATATGGAGCGAGGGATGAAAGACCAGCCCTCACCGCGGCATACGATAGAGTGAACTCAAAATTGAAGGCATACGGTGAAACGGGGACTCGTAAATCCATACAATGGAATAACGAGCGCCTTATTTCGCCATTAGCTGAAGCATAGTCACCCATTAGACGTAAAGTAAGTCAGGCAGTGCACAAGCTGTTGTTTCCACTTAAAATAAAGGAAATACAGGAATTTAACCGCGCGTGCAAATGCGATTACTCATCAAGCTTTATTCGTTGCCCCTCCATAACTTGACCTATGGTGGGCATACAAAGACACTTGGTTAGATAGTAAAAAATGAAAGTATGGAGCTTACGGGATAGAGTTTGCTGTAATTATTATGGGACGGGACGTGGCTCATCTTTCTCAAGGGAGTCGCTAGAGAAAGTTTTCCTCTAGCAGCTACACGTCTGCGATGACCACTAGCCCAGAGGCAACCATCCTTTGACCCTCCATTTTTCGGCATCAAGATACATTCCATAATGTCGGCTACTAGCATATGATGAAATTAACTTTAAGTATTATTCAGGCGCTACTCACAGTCGATTTACTGAAATTTTTTGTTTCCCAAACGGCGCGAATTGACCACAAAATCACAAAACATACAACGCGCATGCCTCACCGGTATCCCAAAGCATATTTTTTGAGAAATTAATCCCCGTTCTTGTTTGATTTGAATTTAGAACAGAATATGTTTCAATACAGTATTTTAGATAATTGCGCAATAGACCATGGTTTTATTTTTTACACAGTATGAATAATAAGTTCATAATTATTTTGGAAAAGAGTGATCAACAAGAGCCTCTATTTTACTGTCACCGCATTCCTCCCTACAATATCAGTGCCAAATCATATTTTGTGATATATATTTAATGAATCACTCTTTCTACTCCCCTTCGTATATTTCTATCGATGCCAATTTTTGTTTAGATTGCGAATTGTAAAGCATCGAATTACATGTACGATAAATGTGAATAGAATCTGTATTTTTTCATCAATGGTGATCTAAGGAAGAACCACCGAAAAGATAAAATGTTGAGCCCTTATAACAGATATTCATATCAGGAGCGGATGCGAAATTTTTCTCTAGGGGGCGCAAGGGGTGAGGAGTCTTCTCATATTTGAGATTAAAAACAAAATACAACAATTGCCGTAGAGAATATTCTCTTAGTTTTCTTAGGAAAGTTATTAATATAAAATTAAATTATAGAGGCTCCGCAACACACATGAGAAAGCGAACGTAATGCTAACCGTATTACAAATCTTGTATATTTTTTGAGCGTCTTGGAGTTAACCTCTGTCCCCTCCTAAATCCGCCTATGGTTCATATTATCGCATCGTTAAAAAGCAGATCACGCATCAGAAGCGAATATCTCTCGCAATGGGGATAGGGACCAGTCTTTAGCTATAGACATACGTTACTAAGCGGAAACATCCTTCAAATTCTTGAGGACATGCTTGTTTCCGAGAATTTGGGTCGAGTCTCGGTTAATTAAAGCTTAGTACATCGTCATCTACCAAGATTTAAACTTTTACACTGTTCTACTATCATTCTAGAGACCAATTTGACATTATGTCACTGGCGGTACTCGATACGTCGTAGAGATAAGTCCATGTCTAAAATATCAACTCAATAAGCCATCCCTCATAGGATTGCGGATGTCAACAGATCTTATCTACCTGTGATATCTTAAAAAAAAACTTGTTTTATTTTAAGTATTTCTTCCATGATTGCACAGTCCACATCCTTAACTATTGCCTATAACTTTTTTTGCCTCTTTTAGGTATGGCTCATTCAGGGCCCTGCGTTACTTGCATTCTTTTGTCCATGAGACTCACAATTAGGGCTCTTTGACGTCCGGTAAATCTCTTAAAAGCCTTAAAAATTTAGTCGCCGATTAGTTATTTATGAAAAAGACTAGCGATGCAAATATACTAAATAACTTCTCCGTTGTCCGTGACGAATTTATAAATAATTCTTTATTCCTTCCGTTTTTATTAATCCAAAAATTGAATTGAATTTTTGTGACGAAAGTTCAAATCACAATTTCTATGAGTTCTTCGACTGGTTTTTTCATACGATCAATTTTTATGTGATCTCTATCAATATTATTTGGTGTCCTATATTTTTCGCTGATATTGGACAACCAGTATGCAATTTCTCCAATGGCTATCAATCAGTGAGCGATGATGCCAAGTTGTATTATTTCTCAATTTAGGTTATCGCAAATATTTCAATACATAACTGGGGTTAACTAAGTTTTCGCTGCAAATGCCGACCGTAGCTTTTTAAAAATACGACTCACTATATAAATTTACAGAGGTAATTTTGAGTAAATCTTTCTAATTCAGGCTCAAAATTTTTGCGATGAAATGTAATTAAAAATCCACTTTGGTAAAATCCTTGTATATCTATCTCATAAATGTAGCTAAAGGTGCTGTCGCTGCTTGAGTCCGGTAAGACTAGACCGAAAACACTTTCGAAGAATTTCATACACTGGCCAACTGCTCAGCAATCAGTCTTTCCGAGAAAAAATTCTTGCTCCTTGCTCCGATGCCAGCATTAGTAATTCATAATTCCTGCAATAGTTTTAGCTCTAGGATAGTCGGAATAGACAAAATAGGCTGTAAATGTACACACTTACTGTAATATACAGTACCAGCTATGTGCATGCATTTCTTGGCGTGTTATAACTCATGCATGAATCAGATAACATGCTAAATTTTCCTTTTTCTATGATTAACTTATAATTTTGTTTGCACGGAGGCGTGTTCTTATCCTTGGAATTCTCCTAGTTTCTGAGCTAATCGCATCTCATTCTCCTGTGTGTGCTTGGCCAGTGTCCGGTGAGAGAAGGCGTGTCTGATTGGTGGCTACGATGAGTACCGATTGCCAATTAGTGTGGAATCACCCCGTCCCACTCACACTGGTGGTGCCTTTAACGGTATTTCGTAAATTCAGGAGGAATGTACAATGGCAGAGTGATGGGAATAGATAAGTGTACTTTAAGATATGGCCGTGAATGCTATGAATAGTGTGTTTTAAGATATGGCAGCCAACTGTCTGAAATAAATTTGGCGTTTGGGATAATGAGAATCCTCCAGGGAGTCTTGAGCCTTTTCACCTGGTGATCCAAATTGACTGAGGGATCTTACACTCAGAATAAAAATTCATAATGAGAATTCGGTAAAGATAGTTTACCTCTTAAAGAATCTCTCCCATTCCCGATTTTCTCGTCACCCCCAACACAGAACGACCACACATGAAAAACCTTTTTCTGTTGACGGAGCGCGATTATGGAACAGTTATCCAAAAGATGTGAGGGATTCTGTCTCTCTCTGTCTGTTTCTGAGCAAAGATGTTCTTCACCACATACAAATCCGCGAAAGTGTACGTATAATTTGCGTTGTTACTTCTTCCCTTTTATAGTATCATTTTATTTTCACTTATAATGTATCCGCCGATCCATATATTCCCCATATACATTTTTCTTGTTTGTTGTTTAGGACAATATCCGAGGATATTTGGATCCGAGGTATCCGATCCGACCATCCCTAGTACTTAGTATGGCACCATTGGAGGAGTTCCTTTGAATTACCCTTAACATGCCTCAACGTAAATGACAATACCTGATTCTGATCTCCTCAATATCCCCCAAGGAAAACCACAGAAATATTTCCACTGAGAGAGAAAGACAGTCGACTAGCAGATTCGATGGTTTTAAGCATTTGAATACAGTTGAGCTTGAAAACATATTTAGCCTTATGACTGACGAGACCATTATCAGAATAGTATTTAATTTGCATTGAGAAGGATATCAGCCCTTTCTTTGAGAGATTCGGTTGACTAACAAGGGGAGTGTCACAGAAGTGGGTCTCGGATTTCAATCAGACTTTGTAGTGTCGCATTCCATCGGGAGCTGACCACGGATCATCCCCATATGAAGTTATGTAACCAATAGTTTAAACAATAAACAAGGTTAAGCATTGACAGGTTTATAATGTTCCCTCAGAAATGCGGGTTCAATGACGTAAATGAAACTAGGCCCCCGTATGAAAAAATGGGAGAATATCTGATGCTACCACATGGCAGAAAGAGATTTCAACTCATAAAAATAAAATTTTCATTGAAAATCATGGAAATAATGATGAACAGCAGCCTTTTGTAAAATGAAAGGTAGAAAAAAATTATGCCGCCGCCAAGAATCAAACATAGGATCTCCGGGTAGGAGTCAAGTACCGTAACCACGTAATTGTTGAGACCGTATTTCTGAGGGAATAAAACCAACCTGTAAATGCCTAACCTCGTTTTTCTTAAAACTATCGGTTATATAACCCCATATGGGGGATGATTCGTGGTCAGCTCCCGACGGAATGGGACACTACTAACAATAAGTTAGATCGAAATCTTAGACCCTCACTTCGACACTCCCCTTGTTAGACAAGAGGAGGAAGTAATAGGCTTATACATATACTGAGGCAGGATTAACATCTGGAAAGTCGCGTTGGGTCTAACTAACCGGAGAGGTTTTTTAACACTAGAACTACCGATGGAGTCATTTTGACTCCTCGCGATTTTTATTTATCTGCCCTGACTAAAATTTTCCAAATTCCGGCCTGAAATTTCGTGACTTTTATTCATTTTTGACATGAAATAAAACTTTGCGATCAAAATAGTTCTAGAAAGTAAAATAGTACTTATTTTTTAAAATTTACCTTCGACTACCAAAGGGAGTCATTTTGACTCCTTATTGTATTTTGCTCGTCTTTTCGCCAAATAGTAATATTTGTTCAATTTTTTATTTCTTCTTATGTTAATAATTAATTTAAATCAACCGATGGCTTAAATATATAATTATTTCGCTTTCAGGTCAATATTTGCGAGAATTTGAAGGCATTTCTAATTTATGGGTCCGTGTTTGGAACTACAAACCATATGAATGTCCTGATATAATTTTATCCTGCGATAAAGTGGTGAATATGCTATTAATATTGAGCATTTTCAAATTCATGTGTTTAGAAGTCGTCGTGTCTTGCCCTCATCCCTTACCCCTCCCTTCTCCCCGCCTATCAGGCTCGCTACAGCTCAATACTGTTACACAGTATTGCACTGCAGCGCTTTTATTTCACCCTTGATCTTGTGGAAGTTCATTTTCAAACCTGAAAAATTACCTTTGTATCCTTCCATTGATACAAGGATGAACAAGGAAAATAAATCAGTAGAATGAAATAAAGTTATTGTCCTAGCATTGTCGGCTCTGACAGCGCTGGCTGTCGCGCGCCGCACAGGAAAATCGTGCGCTGTCCTTCGCATTAGTAAATCCAGTGAACTCTGGAATGGACTGCAGAACTCTAGTGAAGTAAGGCTTTCATTTTTCCTGACTAGCAGTATGACCAGAGGAAGTAGGCTAATGCGTGAAGTCCTTTCTATGTTGCATTCTATACCGGAAGGTAAATCGGAATGCGAAAAGGGACATCATTTCGTCTCTGACGAAGTCAAAGATTTTATTCCTCACAACGTTTCTAGCTAGTCTGAAGATTCAGACATAATACGTGCAAAAGACATGCAGTAATGTACATTTACTTTCCCTTTCATAAGGAGTTACAAAACAAAGATATTATCTACAATTATTTATCGATTCGTGTATACTGACTCACATAAAGTGATGTAAAATTGTGGAAGCACGCAGACAAAATTATGAAGATTTTACTCTTTTCGGTGGGGAGCTAGATGCATGTATAGCCATATTTTATGCCATTGAATATGTGGTACAAATGATCTCTCTATTGCAAGTATTTGGTCAAACGACTGGGGAATACCATTATCTAAAATGAACGACTGGGAACCGGTTTGTAAACATTTTGCATTATCTAAGATTTGATGAGAAATATAATCAATTCCAGCGGCTCAAAACTGTCAATTATTCCATCTTTTCAAGAGTGTAGGATAGGTTCACAGATAATTACATTCCTTGTTAAAAACCTGGTCCATACATCACGGTTGTTGAACGAATTCTCCCCAGTAAAATCAGGTGTATTTTACTCAGTACATTCCATCTAAGCCGGACAAATACGGCCATGAATATTGGCTAGCTGTTAACAATGATAGCAAATATTTTGCAAATGCCTTCCCTAATGATGGAAAAGATTATTCACTTCATGCAGATTGCCGTTTAGTAGTACTGAAACTAATGCAAACGTTTCTGAAAAAGGCTGAAATATTACTGTAGATAATTATATTACCTCAGTCAAACTCGCCGAACAGCGAAAAAGCTAGGGTTCTAGCATTATGGGAAAGGTAAATAATTCGAAGAGAAGTACCAAAAGAAATGAAATCACATTATTACCACAAGAACATATACTCAGCGATGGCCTATCTACTCGTTGGAAAATACTTCCGACTTAGCAGGTATTCATGGGCAGTGTACAAGGAGACTACCTACCTAAAACATTTCGCGCAAGACGCTTTTGAAAAAGCTCGATACAGAGTCGGCTGATACTCAAATTAGATCTCGACAAAAGCGTGGCGTGTCCAATGCTGCATATTCTTCTGACGGGATTCTGCAAAAAAATATTTCCAGGCAATACCAAAGTGCAGAAAGAATCGCTCAGTTTGGAATTGTACGACCTGCCAAAAGTATTTCTGTGGGAAACTGTGGACAATGAACGACAAGTCTTGAACTGTAAAGCACCTTAGCCAAATGCGTGGCTTATCAAATGCAGTTTTTTTGCTGTATTTAATTATCTTCCCAACTTCCATATAGCCTAGGTAATATTTTTGATCATTCAAACATGATGATAAAATGTGTTGAAATGTCTATGTTAGCTGTTTTATCCAATTACTCTGTGAAAATCCTATTAAAACAACATAACATGTAGGAAAAAAGAATTTCAAAGCAATACAGTCGAAACTCGCATTTTAAAAAAATATGATTTTTTTGTTTAAATAACGTCTGAAATAATGCAAAAATAAACAATAATGATAAACTAAAGCAATGTATAAATAAAAACATAGATAAACTGGAAAAATAAACAATTATAAGGTAGGAGTCAAAATGACTCCATTTGGTAGTTCTAGGAGGGGTGTCAAGTCCGGTATTCCTAGTGTTAATGAATAAAACATACTGTCATACATATATTATTTAATTTTTTAGAGTTTTTGCGTATTTGTAATAAGCCATTGCAAGCATATTTATACTAAGAGTGAGAAAAGTATATAAATTCTTTTCTCTGTAATTTTACTAATCCATTCTCGTTTTAATCTAAACAACAAATACTTTTACGGTTCATGAAAACACTTTTGAATGAAAAAAAGAACGTCTAATTTATAAATTGACATACAAGAGCAATTATCAGTAAAAATAAGTATTAGACCACTGGATCATATGGAAAAACAATATGATAACTTATTTTTACTATCGCCAGCTGTCTTATAACTATCACGCCTTTTTATTACTAAAACCCAGATTTTATCCAATCATGTGAGCATCATTACTCGTTTAAATTCTCGACCAATACGACCCGACGCGAGTAGTTACGTAACTTTATCTTGCACGACTACTTAAGGGTTGACATCAGCTGAAATTTCCTGTAAATGGGTTCAAGCGGAAGTGGCGTGTGGAAACTGACTGGAAAATTGGAGAGGAGGATGGGGACTAATATCGGAGAAGAAATCACGTGACATCGAATCTGTAAACAAATAACTAAGTAACGCATGAGAAATAATTGCATTGATATTTATCTTGTTCCATGCGGAGTGCCCTTTGGTAGCATATTTACTTCGCAACCGCACTTGAAGAGTATTTATCTACATCAGAACAAAAATTGCACCCGTTTGTTTCAATGGGTTCAAGCGAAACACAAACTTTGGTAACCCGTAACTCGGAAAACGTCATTTAATTGTGACCTTTAGCATTAACTATAACTTATGTTATTAATAAATGAGTTATTACTTTCAGGGTTTTTGTGGCAAAAAATATCTTCTAAAATTCAGTTAAGGAAAGCGCAAGAATTTTATATTTGCAAAAAAACAATACTGTAACAATACTTTTCTCGAGTGTTTAGTGAATATTTTTATGCGCAAGTAACAAGGTGAAATGATGACGATGACAAGATGACGGTTTTTGCTGTATTTAAAATATTCTTCATCCTTGCTAATGCTCGAAGAAACTGATTGCTATCGCTACTGTCTGTCAACAAACTTTCAGAGACGAGAGAGCTGAGGAGTGGGGTTGGGCCAGGAGTGCATTCAAGCATTCTCACGAGGGGAGGAGTTAAAAGCATCGAAAGTGAAAAGGAGAGAGATAAGGAAGTCTAATAGAACGTCAGTTTTACAGTAAAAGGCTATCGAATGCAACACAGCCAGCACGAATGAAGCTTGAAGCGGGTGGGCGGGGCATACTCCCTCACAACGTTGGTGGCTGGAAGAAGACCTCATTTGAATTTCCATCATCTCGCTCCTGAGAAACACATGTCGTCAGAGAGGTAAACCGATTTTCCCGCAAAAGAGAACTGTGCAGGGAGGTCATATCTGTGATGAGTTAAGTATTAAGACAAAAAGTGAAGTGTCTCCAATAAGTTGGGGAGTTAGGATGGGAATCTTTACTGGAGCGTAGAACGAAGTACAGACTATTCTTACAAACAATAAGTTCATTCGGATGATTTTTTTCTCAGACCACGTGAAATATATCCTTCGTTTACTGTGGAATTAGTCCAACAGTATGACACCGCGTACCAACGACTAACCAGGGATCATGTTGCATGCTGAAAGCCAATGCCTTGTCACCCCCTGCCAAACACCCTTCTGACGTCTCGAACCTTTTTTCCATTGAAAAACCGTGAGCAATGCTGAGCTATTAGAAGGTTATGGACTGCCCGATCATAAAACCTCGAAATATCGCAGATATTTAATAAATTATATATGTTAAGTTCTCACCGCGTACTCCCTGCCCCGCTCGCTTCTTCCTTCCCTCCCCTTGCATCCAAGATCGTTTTCAATAATGCGTAGACACCCACGAGTCCCACTTAACTGAAGGGGTCAGGTAAGTGAAAAATGGGAAATATGAAGCAAACCTGCCTTCGCTGCACCAAGTACCGAAGAGGACGGAATCGGACGCGACTGAGTTGCCAACGCTGGAGTCAAATTCCAGGAGCAAAAACCCAATCCCATTTAATATTAGCGGATGTAATGCATTGAGGTAACCCACGTCCACATTCACGTTGGGCCTAGACAGGTTTTTCTTTCGGGCTCCTTCGCGAGGTTCATCCTCTGCACAGATTTTATTGCGGACTAATCTTTGAAGCGAAAACTTCCCATTGCGCGTCACGCACTTTGTTTCAGAGGGGTAAATAAAACTCTGAACTCGCGTGATCGTCATCGCCTCGCTGTTAACGAAGGAGAGGGAAATAAAGAGATAAAGATTTTTGAATTTGATCGTTCCACAAGCCTGAAAATATATTCTAAAGCAAAAAGGGTCGCTACGTTTAGTGTTGGCAATATTTGGTCGATTTCGTTCATAACAATTTAAATTAAGCTCAATTTAAAATTTGATTAGGACATTATATATTGATAAAATAAATTAAATCTACACCCTAGTGACCACTATTAAGTTTTAATTGGGTATCACTATACTTGTTATTTATCTCTCATACTCCATCTCAGAAGTCGAGTTATCTTTTCATTTTAATAAATACATACCATTCCAAAAATAAACTTAAATTAGTAACTTATTTATGCATGTGGGAAAAAATTTAAACATTCACATTTTTCTCACGCACATCTCTTGGGCTCCCCTTTATAAATACATACATGAGGGTATTAAATACAAGTTTTATGCAATGAGGCTCATGAATTCAAGTAAATTAGTAAATCTATTAATTGCTTCAGACCTGAGTAATCTTCTATATTATTTCTACTGTATAGATACCTTTTTCTCAAATTATACGCAAACAAACTCGACAAATGAGGAATCAAAATGCACAGAATTTCTCAGAGAACATGCGACGGCATATCTCACTTCCGGGATCGGGTTGGTGTGGTGGCTCGAGTGTTGGCTTCCCACCCGGCGGGCTCAGGTTCAAATCCCGGCAGTGGCAGAGAATTTTCAAAGATTGACCGATCCCTGCTTGAGTGCTGTGTGGAGGACATTTCAAACGCATCACTCCGTCCGTCGGATGGGACGTTAAGCCGTGATCCCCTT
This sequence comes from Ischnura elegans, assembly GCF_921293095.1. Classification (NCBI taxonomy): domain Eukaryota; kingdom Metazoa; phylum Arthropoda; class Insecta; order Odonata; family Coenagrionidae; genus Ischnura; species Ischnura elegans. The sequence continues at coordinate 104,677,300 of NC_060255.1, forward strand.
GGCCCCTTTCGTTAAGAGCAGGCTAATGCCGACGCCGGGTTTCTCTCCACCCTTCCTTACCTACCCTACCCTCATGGCGCAAATGACCTCAGCTGTCGGTCGCCTCCTCCAAATACCATATCTTACTTCCTAAATATTGCTATTGTTTCTTAAAATTGGTTTTTAAATAATAATAAAAACACGGTAAATATTCCTGACGTTAACGGCGCAGAAACTGACACATTTGTTCATTTCCAACAATATCTCGCATTCTTTAAATAACTTATATCAAAATGCGGCTGATTCCACATTTAAGTCTCCTGTTGATACGTAAGTATGAGTCATCATGTGCGTTTAACAGACAATACTGTAATTACTTCCAATGTTGTGATTAAAGAGGTCCTCTGACCTCAATTTGAACATGAACATTCCAATTAAATTTGAATATAAGACCCTGCCTTTTTTTCTACATTTTAAAATTAGAAACGCGCCTATCCCTTGTGGACCTGCATTAAAAAGAGCGGGGAGCGGGCGCATCACGCTCGTATTACTTATTACGTACGTATAATTATTACGTATTACTTCAATTTCAACTGTCAACACCTTCAATTTGTGTTACTTTCATCATTAATAAATCATTTTGACGAAATGTATGGAAACGCTGGACTGAATAGTTATGTTAACATTCCATTGCGAAACATGATTCGGGTTTCAACAATATATCATTTTCAGGTGCTCCTACGGTACCGCAGCTCTCTTATATACATATTCCTAGTCAGGAGTGGGGAAGGAATTAGTATTGAGGAAAGTAGAATCGACATACTCACTGTATCTCTGCACCCATATGTCGTAGAGAAATGAATTTTAGCACATATGAAAATTAGGACATCGATAAGATATCAATTAATTTTATTTTGCTCCGTTTCCTATCAATGTTAAGTTTCAAATTTCACAAATAGTATCAGTAATCTTTTATCGAATGCTCTGCCTCGTAATCGCTATTAAATTTTATTTCAATAAGGACAAGTTTAACGTATCATTCCAAACTGCGTTCATCGACCGACTGAAGTCAGCAAATTTGAAGAGTCAGAGGACAAATATATCATCGTTTGTCAAGTTGACTCCAGAATGAATTATATTCTTTAAATAATTTAATTTTCCAATGGATTCAGCTCCCTGGACTTATAAATGTAGAATTTTCCTCCTGGAAATCATGGTTACAGGTATTTAAACGTTAGGAAAAATACGTTTGTTGTCAGCGTTTTAAAATGACCTTAAAATTTTCCTGTAATTGATTAAGAATTTTTATTGTCATTTTTTCCGTCATAGACTAGTCCAAGAAATGAAGCTCAAAAAAGTGCTAAACTTAACAATTTTTTCAAACTGAATCGATTTGCATAAAAATTTGGGTCTAGGCTAATCTTACCCTCTACTTCGAAATCTTTATCATGCCTATGGGCGCTTTTTATTTTTTCAGGGGTGAAAACTACCCCTAAATGCCAAAAGTTAAAAAACTACACTTTAAAACTTTCATACACTAAAATGTAGGTTGCATTAGCTGAATAATGATTGCTTTATGCTTTTTGGACATTACTTCATGATATTTAAACCCTTAAAAATCAACCCTTATTCGGGGTAAAGGAAAAAAGATATTTACCACAAAAATTATATTTTTCGTCACAGTGTCCTAATTTAAGAACAATGCCGATTAAAATATGTACTTACTTCATTTTGCAATTTTTCAACCCTTAAAAACCACCCCTTACAACATTTCAATGCTTATAAACTACTTAAAATAAGTATAAGTAGGAAAAAATAAATTTACACGCAAACGTTTATTTAAATAAAATTACATTGAATATTTACATGCGTAGAGAGAGATATATATATACACAGATAAAATATTTTAACCATCTTCAACTTATATAATTACCGTGGTCGTCGACGTCATCCTTGCAGGAATAGAAGGATCAACAACTTTGCTATTTCCACATAGTAATATATTAAATATACTTATTACTTACTATATTTATTAAATATAAATGTTAAGTTAAGGATGGGGTTAGAATAGATGACCAAGGATGGAGAGGGAATCCCATCCCCCGTCCCATCCGCCGTCCCGTCCCCTCTCCCGTCCCCCGTCCCATTCCCCATCCCGTACCCCATCCCGTCCCCTCTCCCGTCCCCTCTCCCGTCCCCCATCCCGTCTCCTCTCCCCTCCCCAATCCTCTCCCCATCCCCTCCCCAATCCTCTCCACATCCCCTCTCCCTGCCCCTCTCCCGTCCCCTCTCCCATCCCCGTCCCGTCCCCCGGGCCCCCTCCCGGCCTCTTTCCCGTCCCCCATCCTCTCCTCATCCCGTCCCAAATCCGGTCCCCCATCCCGTACCCCATCCCCCCCATCCCTTCCCCTCTCCCGGCCCCTCTCCCGTCCCCTCTCCCGGCCCCTTTCCCTTCCCGTCCCCCATCCCGTCCCCCCTCCCGTCCCCCATCCCGTCCCCCATCCCGTCCCCCGTCCCATTCCCCGTCCCCTCCCCTCCGTCCCGTCCCGTACCCTCTCCCCTCCCGTCCCCCATCCCGTCCCCTCTCCCGTCCCCCATCCTCTCCCCATCCCCTCCCCCATCCCGTCCCCTATCCCGTCCCCCATCCTCTCCCCAACCCCTCCCCCATCCCGTCCCCTCTCCCGTCCCCCATCCGTCTCCCACCCCATTCCCATTCCCCGTCCCCTCCCCTGTCCCGTCCCTCCTCCGGTCCCCAGTCCCCCGTCCCCTCCCCCGGCCCCTCCCTCCAGTCCCGTCCCCCCAGTCCCGTCCCCCCAGTCCCGTCCCCCCAGTCCCGTCCCCCCTCCGGTCCCCCGTTCCGTCCCCCCCTCCGTCCCGTCCCCTATCCCGTCCCTCCTCCGGTCCCCCGTCCCGTCCCCCGTCCCCTCCCCCGGCCCCTTCCCCCAGTCCCGTCCCCCGTCCCGTCCCCCCTCACGTCTCCCCTGGAAATGGAAAATGTTGATGCATTAAATCAATTAGTATTTACGGAAGACATCCATTCAAAATATGACAATGCTAGAAAAACTGGAAGATCAATTAGGAGTTCGCATGCAAGCAACATTCATTCATCTATCTAATACAGATTTACAAATGATAACCAACCAATGTCGCTGGTAGGGTTATAAAACTGGATAAGAGAGAGCTTAAATTAGAGCCAAAATAATTCAATGAAAAAAGAAGAGTACCTCCATGGAGTACTGTACTTTGCAATCACAGATGCTCAGAGAAAATGCTTTATATGTATGTATTACAAAGGCATCATAGCCAAGAATAAATTGTTTCAGAGATTCAAGACAAGATTAATAATTATTTGGCATGTAATTCATTGGCTTTATAATTAAGACCCAGCATTTATTTACACAAAATGATACATCTATCATTGTGCCTAGCGTTTCAGATTTTACAGTAAGAAGTCTATTTTACTATGGTTTGCATAAGTGGCGTAGCCAGGAATTCCTTTCTGTGGGGTCCAAAACCATGGGGGAAAAAACAGGGTACTAATTAATGGTTTCAAACTGATTTTAACACTTTCCAAAATCCAAAAAAGTTAACTTGTTATGTATTAATTTTTAAAAAAGGAACACAAGTTGAAAAATTCTTGAAACAACTTCAAAATGTGGCAAACTTGACTTGTATGCTAAGCAATATTTGAGCAAATCCTAAAACCCAACGGAACAATCTGACCCATAAAAATTCTAATTAAAAAAAAGGAAAAACTGAGAGATATTTTTACAACAAACCGGAAATTTGTACTTTGTGGCCAATGTTCATAATTAGAACAAAATGCTTCAACGGACTCAATGATTACGAAATTTATGGTACCTAAACTGAATACTGGATATCAACCTTGATTGGATATTAAAATACTAAAACAAATGGTAACCATATAAATGATTCTCTGGATGTATAATAGAAATAGAGTGCATTCATAGGTGGATTTAAGGGGGGGCGGGAGCACATGTGCCCCAGATGCTAAAAATATATAGACAAGATTTTTAGTATGGTTATCATTAAGTTTGTTTTATTTTGAATACTACGGAGTATCAACCATATTATTTAATAATGATAACTTTGATACCAAAAAAGAAGATGTTTTCTACAGTAATTGTTGTATTTTTTGTTTTTAATCTCAAATATGATAAGACCTGTCAGACCCTTGCGCCCCTCTCAGAAAAAATCCTAGATCCGTCCCTGTGTGCATTATTAAAACTATAATTTCAAAAATGTTCTCATCTACTCTTAAAAAAATTAGTGATTACCGTAAGGTCTCCAAATAATAATCCACTATTGCCAAGAACACCTCTCCTTCTCATACCTATTGCAGCAGCACAATCACAATATACCAAAACAAACATCCCATAGAATTTAACCCAAAATATAAATATGAACCAACAGAAGAAATGTGACAAAGTGATTTTCTTACAGTTTGGCATGGTCAATTCACCGTCAGAATCTGGGTCAGCACGATTTTTCCACCAGTTTTCTGCCCACACCCTCCAAGATGACTTGTAGCTGAGGGTAGGTAAATGGATTTATAAAAACTGTTTGCGAGTGCACTGAAATTTAATAGGGTACAAGGAATCACTGCACATACAGCCATGGGAAAATTCAACATTAGTGGTATAAGAAACCCAGGTCTTATCTCTGCATGAAAAGTTAAAAATATGTTTCATTTCGATAGGGATGCATGAAAATTTCAATGAAATTTTATACAGAATTCAAGGGAATATATTCAAATTGGTTAAAAAGTTTATAGAAAAAACTTGAAATCCTAAACCTGAAAGTAGTTCTAATATGTGTTTAGTGCTATAAGTTAGGGCCTGTACAAATTTGATCAAATTTATAAAAGCAAATTTTTAAGTTACTTCCTGTGATACGCTATGGATGCCAGAGAGCAAATATCTAAATGGGCAGACTATTTTCCTAATGAATTGATAAAATGGAGGAGACTCATACAATTGGGATTGAACAAGAATTCTTTACTAAGCCAACGAGGTATTTCTTCAGAAGTGGCATTAAAAAAATATAATTCACTCGATAATCTATCAATAATTAAAAATAATTCTGAAGAACATAATTTATATTCTGTCATTCTCTACTTAACATATTCACAAAAAAATGATGATTTGATTTTTTGAAAAAGTTCTTTTGCAAAATGTTTTGAGAAAATATTTAGTTTATCAATTGAGAAAGAAAAAAAAACATGAATAAAAATTAAAGAAACTGATTTTCGATGCAGTGCTTGGATGAGCAATAATTAAAAAAATGAAAGGAGACTGATTACATACAATGGTCATGATGCATCAGGATTATGCAATGAGGTGAGATCAAATAAATGTATCTATAATTGTTTGGAAAACTGAAAGACGTTGACTTCATTTTGCATTAGTATAAATTAGGCTAAAAAAGCAAGAAATCCTTAATGGCAGAATATGCATCATGAATTAAAAAAATAAAATCTTGTGGGTATCGTTTTAAAAAATTGAATTGAATGTAGGAGAAATTATTGTTTTATTGAAATTAATATGAAAAATTAAATTGAAAGTAATATTGATTGGTTGTCCTTAAAAGTTTATTTCAATATAATACAAATTTTGGACTGTTATTCATACTTAAGCAGAGTTGGTTTACGCAGAAGAAAGATAAAAGTGCTCAGGACAATATTTGTGGAGAAATTTACCTTAGTGAATCTATCAAAGGTTTCTACATCATCCTGATAATGCAATTAAATTTTAATAGGTTTACACCTTCCTTCTTCTTTGTCTTGACATGTTTCTTCTCCTTTCAGTTGTTTGATGGTATCTCTTGCAATGCCTAAATTCCTTCGGCCACCGGAATGTCTTGAGCCTAGGGAGAGAGTGGGTTAGTACATGCAAGGTAAATAAATGATCCTTCCCCCAAGACATAGCACACTCTGCAATGCAACATACGGAAAGTCACTGTGGGAAAGGAGGAAATTAACCCTTTCACATTCAAGTGACACAGTTTCTAACCCGTGCACTGCAATGGTATGCTGTGAATGCCAAACCTTGTTTCAACATTAAATTCTAGATAACGCTCTTAAAAATCCTAGCCTTACTCGACGCAATAATTCAAAACCCTGAGGGCCCAAAAACTAAGCTAGGTGTGAAGCTGGGGTCCTCTTGTCTTGAGCCTATGGAGAGAGTACATGCAAGGTAAATACCTTTCCCCCAAGGAATTGCATAAGCTCCATTGCAGTATACAAGTCACTGTGGCACAAGGAGGAAGTTAGGTACTACCTTTTCATCCAAATGTCAGTTTCTATTCCATAACCCTGCAATGGTATACAGCCCATGTCAAACCTCAGTTTGACAAAAAGTATAATTGACTCACTTAAAATAACCTAGTCTTACTTGGCACAATGATTCATGGTCCTAAGGGCCCAATGTAAGCTAAGTCACTCGCATTCTTCTTCCTGGAGTGGTCTTCTTGTCCTGGAGTCTCTCTCTTCTCGTAAATTTGGAGGACTCGGGAATCACACCCATCCTTTTGTTTCTGTACAATCAAAAGGCTGGGTTTTGCTCAATCATGCAAACCATCAGATAAAATGCATGCAAGGTTCACGCACTTTTTGCTTTTTTTCTTCTATCTTCAAACTCTCATCATTTTGCTTCATCCTCCACGCAATCCTGGAAGAGAGTGGGTAAGTGACATGAATGAAAAATACCAAACTGTAAGTTATCCAAATATGTATCATAAAATCAAAGAAATTATAATACATAGTACACATAAATTTCCTGAATATGGTACCTTTATGCCAGTTCCCTATGTTAGCTTAACATATGTATACCATTTGTGAATGCATATTGTAGCCGTTGAAATTTGGCAGGTTACATAAATTGGTTTGAATGGATGTTTTTGAGGGAAGGAGAGCTTTATTTATTTGTCTTATAAAAGTTTGACCGTGTGTTTGTGGGTAGTTCAGTGTGAATGGACTTGTGTGTAATGCATTTTACCTCCCCCCAATTCCCCACCTCCAGATTTTGGGGTTTTCCCATCACGTGACTTTGTGTATGAGCTGGCCCCAAAGAGAGAAGAGTGCTCTCCTCCTCACCCACCCACACCCACCGAGGAGTGATGGTGCAAGGCTGCCTACAACCACCTGATTCTCCTTCACCTATACATTCACCCTCTCCCCCAAAATAGATAATACATACTTTATCTCCCCCATGGTGACTTACCTCTAGAAATAGGCCTCTTTCTCATTTTCTCCCCACCCTCCTCACCCCCTGAAAACCAACCCTCTTTGAGGCATGAAACCTAAGGAGCCACCACCTGAAAGAGATACATCAACCCTGGCCTTATCATGCTGCCGGAGGCTCTGCCAGTTTGTCAGGGCAAGCATCTCATTACATGAGTGGTCTATGGAGAGAGAGAGAGAACCTGGAGGCGATGGAGTTTGGACCGGAAAGGAGGAAATGAGCGGAAAAAGGAAACAGGAGAATAAATGGTAGATTTCCATCATCAATAAGAAGAAGATCAACCCATGTCTTCCCACCGAGTATTCTCTCAGCCCAGGGTGTGTAGAAGGGATAGCGATTAGATATGAAGTGAAACACTTTGCAATTTCCACATAAAAATTTATTAAACTACAGTCGATATGTTTTGTGGGAGTCTTGATAATTCTGCAGTGCAGCGAAACATGACGACTGTAGTTTAATACATTTTTATGTGGAAAGTGCAAAATGTTTCACTTCATATCTCGTAATGGATCTCCACAAAGTATCTGCCTCATCCATTCAATTTAGGATCAGCGATTCCCGAAAAGGAGCCATTTGAGGACGTCATCCCTCAGCCGTGAACAAGACGGGAAAACTTGATAAGCCGAACCACAATCCTGAATTGTATCCCCAAGTAAAGAAGAAAAGTATCCGTACTTACGGCAATAATTGCTTAGTATAAGCATACTTTTCATCGAAAATCATAGATTAAAGGTCCACTCCTGTCCTCTTTGGGCTGGTGAGGGAAAAACTTCCGTGTTTGAGATAACAGCGATCTTATTGTCTTCGTCTGGTAGAAAAAATCCCATTTGTACTGAAATTACTAAAATTGACAGTTCTAGTCAAAAGCCAAATACCATCACAGCATGGATAATATAACACTGGTGCATTGTTTAAGGACCAATTCAAATCATTGTCATGGTTGAAGTAGGTTTAATACAGATTTTGGAGATAGCGTGAATTTCGGATCAATTGCACGACTCATCAATATGAATTGAAAGAAAAAATAAATACTTATGGCATTAATTAGCTAGGTATAATCATACTGTTCGACAAAAAGCATAGAATCCAGGTCCTCTGCTGTCCTCTTAGGGCTGGTGAGGGTAAAACCTTCGTGTTTGTGATAACAGCGGTCTTCGTGTCTTCGTCTGGTAGAAAAATCTCCCTTTTGAACTGAAATTAAGGAAATTGACATTCGATTCATACCCCAAAAACGAACATGGCACGGATGAAGTAACATTGGTGCAAATTTAAAGGACCAATTCAAATTGTCGTCATGGTATAAGTTAGTTAAATACAGATTTTGAAGATACCTTAAAATTCTGATCAATTGAACGACTCATCATTATGAATGGAAAGTAAAACTCCGTACTTACGGCATAAATTGCTATGTATAAGCATATTTTTAACCAAAAAGCATTGAGTCCAAGTCCTCTCCTGTCTTCTCCGATCTTCGCGTCTTCCTCTGGTAGAAATACCATCACAGCATGGATAATATAACACTGGTTCATTGATTAAGAACCAATTCAAATCGTTGACATGGTTCAACTTAGTTAAATACAGATTAAGGAGATAGCTTAAAATTCGGAACTATTGAACGACTCATCATTATGAATGGAAAGTTAAACTCCGTACTTACGGTATAAATTGCTACTAATAAGCATACTTTTCACCAAAAAGAATAGATTCCAGGTGCTCTCCTGTCTTCCTCGATCTTCGCGTCTTCCTCTGGTAGAAATACCATCACAGCATGGATAATATAACACTGGTGCATTGTTAAAGGACCAATTCCAATCGTCGTCATGGTGAAGTTAGTTAAAAACAGATTTTGGAGATAGCCTAAAATTCGGATCAATTGAATGACTCATCATTACGAATGGAAAATTACACTCCGTACTTACGGCATAAATTGCTATGTATAAGGTTACTTTTCACCAAAAAGAATAGATTCCAGGTCCTCTTCTATCCTCTTAGGGCTGGTGAGGGAAAAACTTGCGTGTTTGTGATAACAGCGATCTTATTGTCTGGTAGAAAAATCTCCCATTTGTACTGAAATTACTAAAATTGACAGTTCGAGTGAAAAGCCAAAAACCATCACAGCATGGTAAATATAACACTGGTGCATTGATTAAGGACCAATTCAAAGAGTTGTCATGGTTTAACTTAGTTAATACAGATTTAGGAGATAGCTTAAAATTCGGATCAATTGAACAACTCATCATTATGAATGGAAATTTAAACTCCGTACTTACGGCATTAATTGCTATGTATAAGCATCCTTTTCACCAAAAAGCATAGATTGAAGGACCTCCTGTCATCTAGGGCTGGTGAGGGTAAAACTTGCGTGTTTGTGAGAACAGTGATCTTCGCGTCTTCGTCTGGTAGAAAAATCTCCCATTGAACTGAAATTAATGAAATTGACATTTAGATTCAAAACGCAAAAACGATCATGGCATGGATGGTGTAACAGAGGTGCATTTTTAAGGACCATTCAAATCGTTCAAATGGTTTAAGGCAGATAAATACAGATTTTGCAGATAGTGTGAATTACGGATCAATTGCACGACTCATCAAAATGAAAGGAAAGTAAAATTCCGTACTTACAGCATTAATTGCTGAATATGCATACTTGTCATCAAAAAGCATAGATTCCAGGTCCACTCCAATCCTCTTAGGGCAGTAAAGAGGGAAAAACTTGCGTGTTTGTGATAACAGCGATCTTCGCGTCTTCGTCTGTAAGAAAATATCCCTTTTGAACTGAAATTAATGAAATTGACAATTCGATTCATACCCAAAAAACGAACATAGCATGGATGAAGTAACAGTGGTGCATTGTTAAAGGACCAATTCCAATCGTCGTCATGGTTTAAGTTAGTTAAATACAGATTTTGGATATAGCTTAAAATTCGGATCAATTGAACGACTCATCATTATGAATTGAAAGTTAAACTCCGTACTTACGGCATAAATTGCTATGTATAAGGTTACTTTTCACCAAAAAGCATGTATTCCAGGTCCTCTAATGTCCTTTTAGGGCTGGTGTGGGTTAAACCTTCGTGTTTGTGATAACAGCGATCTTCGCGTCTTCGTCTGATAGAAAAATCTCCCTTTTGAACTGACATTATTGAAATTGACATTTCGATTCATACCCAAAAAACGAACATAGCATGGATGAAGTAACAGTGGTGCATTGTTAAAGGACCAATTCCAATCGTCGTCATGGTTTAAGTTAGTTAAATACAGATTTTGGACATAGCTTAAAAATCGGATCAATTGAACGACTCATCATTACGAATGGAAAGTTAAACTCCGTACTTACGGCATAAATTCTATTAATAAGGTTACTTTTCACCAAAAAGAATAGATTCCAGGTCCTCTCCTGTTCTCTTGGGGCTGGTGAGGGAAAAACTAGCGTGTTTGTGATAACAGCGATCTTATTGTCTGGTAGATATATCTCCCATTTGTACTGAAATTACTAAATTTGACAGTTCGAGTCAAAAGCCAAAAACCATCACAGCATGGATAATATAACACTGGTGCATTGATTAAGGACCAATTCAAATCGTTGTCATGGTTTAAGTTAGTTAATACTGATTTTGCAGATAGTGTGAATTACGGATCAATTGCACGACTCATCAATATGAATTGAAAGATAAAATACGTACTTACGGCATTAATTGGCTAGATATAAGCATACTATTCGACAAAAAGCATAGTATCAAGGTCCTCTCCATTCTTCTTAGGGCTGGTGTGGGTAAAACCTTCGTGTTTGTGATAACAGCGATCTTCGCGTCTTCGTCTGGTAGAATAATCTCACTTTTCAACTGAAATTACTGAACTTGACATTTCGATTCATACCCAAAAAACGAACATGACATGGATGAAGTAACAGTGGTGCATTGTTAAAGGACCAATTCCAATCGTCGTCATGGTTTACGTTAGTTAAATACAGATTTTGGCGATAGCTTAAAATTCGGATCAATTGAACGACTCATCATTACGAATAAAAGCTAAACTCCGTACCTACGGCATAAATTGCTATGTATAAGGTTACTTTTCACCAAAAAGAATAGATTCCAGGTCCTCTTCTATCCTCTTAGGGCTGGTTAGGGAAACACTTGCGTGTTTGTGATAACAGCGATCTTATTGTCTGGTAGAAAAATCTCCCATTTGTACTGAAATTACCAAAATTGACAGGTCGAGTGAAAAGCCAAAAACCATCACAGCATGGAAAATATAACACTTGTGCATTGATTAAGGACCAATTCAAATCGTTGTCATGGTTAAAGTTAGTTAATACAGATTTAGGACATAGCTTAAAATTCGGATCAATTGAACAACTCATCATTATGAATGGAAATTTAAACTCCGTACTTACGGCATTAATTGCTATGTATAAGCATACTTTTCACCAAAAAGCATAGATTGAAGGACCTCTCCTGTCCTCTAGGGCTGGTGAGGGTAAAACTTGCGTGGTTGTGATAACAGCGATCTTCGCGTCTTCGTCTGGTAGAATAATCTCCCTTTTGAACTGAAATAAATGAAATTCACATTTCCATTCATACCCCAAAAACGAACATGGCATGGATGAAGTAACACTGGTTCATTGTTTAAGGACCAATTAAAATCGTTGTCATGGTTTAAGTTAGTTAAATACAGATTTTGCAGATAGTGTGAATAACTCATCAATTGCGCGGCTCATCGATATGAATTGAAAGATAAAATAAGTACTCACGGCATTTATTGTCTAAATTTAGGCATACTTTTCCACAAAAAGCACAGAATCCAGGTCCTCTCCTGTCCTCTTAGGGCTGGTGAGGGTAAAACTTGCGTGTTTGTAATAAAAGCGATCTTCGCAACTTCGTCTGATAGAAAAATCTCCCATTTGTACTGAAAATAATGAAATTGACATCTCGCTTTAAAAACTCGAAAACGAAATGCGGCATGGATAAAATAACGCTGGTGCACGGTCTTAGAATATGAGAAGGTCTGGACACTCACCGTTCAGGCATGGTCATTTAATGAAGCCGTTTCCCGTTGAGGCCGGTAGGGACGCCACCTATCCTGATGGGCAAGTTTCCTACGTATTTGTATACGATACTTCAGTAATTATGAACTAATTTATGGCAAAAATGAAGATAAACACATCGACAGTGGTTACTAGTTAACAAGTTCATATGCACTTAACATATTATAGCGAAAAATACCTAGAAATCGTTCTCATACGTGAGAATTAATCAAATGGAAGGCGTTGGATTTCAGCTTCGTCTGCTTCCATACCTTTGTAAAATCTGTTAAAGCCATAACGAAAGATTGTCAGCAGTTAAAACCTTATGTAGTGAGGAAAGGTATTTTTAAGGAAATAATTATTTATAGCTATCTTGTGGTAAACGTTAATATAAGTTGTCATAGGAGCTACGTACGCACCATTGCCTCTGAGCCCATCGGCATGTTTCCACGGCCTTATAAGAATATAGGTGTTATTTCTTCTTTCAAACACTATTAACAAATATAATATCAGAAACGCAAACGGCTTCTTACCAAGGCCGAAGTGAAATACTTCTTATGAAGTGACGTATGTTAATGTTTTTAATCTCCTGAGTATCGATCAAGTGATAATAATAATGGCAGGGCACAGCAAACGTAAAAAAATGATTCTATCCTAGGGACGTTTTGCGGGTATAGAATAGGCATATTTAATCGTTGAATAGGGTGAATAATTTCCGGAAGTACCATTATTACAGTTAAAGGCTATTTTATTACGATGCTTACCTACTCACCAAAGGAATATTTTGAGATTTAAGGAAGTAAAATACCATATGAAAGATAAGAACTAAAGAGATTTTGCAAATAATTTCCGAATAAACTTCCACGAATACAGTGCAATGGATATAATCCGAGGGATTTGCGGATGTCTGATCACTTTCAGGTGCTGGCAAATCTGAAATATTATCCCTCGCCCAAAAATAAGATGAGTAGTACGACAGAAACCACAGGCTAATACTGCTAATACGCGGTAAATGTACTTTTCATGAGAGTTGCACACACCATCGATAACAGCTGCATTAATAGAAATCATCGAAAGAGGTATTAAGAATGAAAACGATTCACATTTTTCCAACTTATATAATGTACACACACATCAAATCTACATTTCCAGAATGATCACACAATGCTATTGAAACTGAGATTATTTATACAATCAATGCAAGGTAATGTCATGAAAAATAAATTTTAAGTACTCAAAATTTAACATTTCTATTAATTCTTTCTATTACTAATTTCTATTTCTAATTACTAATCATTCTAAGAGATTCAATTTAGTAGGAGAGAATGATGAATAGTTAATGAAAGCCGTCGCACAACTTGCATTTTCTCAGTGTTACTTCATTACTCCACTGTGAATGACATTGACCACTGGAACAGCAGAACCTGTAATTTAAAATATGTATAAATTTTGGAGCTTTAGCACACCAAAAAAAGGAGTCGTACAGCTATTTCATCGCTTCTCAGGGTCCTTGGGGACTCTAAAAAGCGAAATCCCCGAAGTCTTGTGGCCATAACCAGTGGTGCAACGCGGTACCACACACGTCCACGGCATTTTCCTTTTCTCAGTTAATCCGCGATATATATCAACGAAATATTAATGTAGACCAATAAGGAAATAATGCAGAAAACTAAAATTCGAAAATAAATGAAAACTAAAACTTAATTATTTACAAAAATGACTATTTCCACTCACCTGTAGTATGCGCTCAACAATACGGAAATTAACTTACCCGCTAATTCTTGCCCTCAAGAATACGTGGCGCCGCCCCGGCAAACGTGCGGCAGGTTGAGGAAACGACTTCAATAAAAGACCATGGGTTCGCAATGGAGTGGGATAGGAAGTGTCATGGGGCTGCGCTGGTGTATTGTTAAAGGAGCATTTCAAATAGTAGTAATGGTTTAAGTTAGTTAAATACAGATTATGGAGATAGCTTAAATTACGGATCAATTGAACGACTCATCATTATGAATGGAAAGTTAAATCCGTGCTTAGGGCATTAATTGCTAAGTATAAGCATACTTTTCAATAAAAGCATAGAATTAAGGTCCTCTCCTGTCCTCTTAGGGCTGGTGAGGGTAAAACTTGCGTGTTTGTGATAACAGCGATCTTCGCGTCTTCGTCTGGTAGAAAAATCTCCCATTTGTACTGAAATTACTATAATTGACATTTAGATTCAAAACTCAAAAACAAACATGGCATTGATGAAGTAACACTAGTTAATTGTTAAAGGACCAATTCAAATCGTCGTCATGGTTTAAGTTAGTTAAATTTCAGATTTTGGAGATAGGGTGAATTTATGATCAATTGAACGACACATCAATATGAATTGAAGGATTAAATACGTTCTTACGGCATTAATTGCTAAGTATAACCATACTTTTCATCAAAAAGCATAGAATCCAGGTCCTTTCCTGTCGTCTTAGGGCTGTTGAGTGTTTGTGATAACAGCGATCTTCGCAACTTCGTCTGGTAGAAAAATCTTCCATTTGTACTGAAAATAATAAAATAGACATTTCGATTCAAAAACCATTAACGAACATGGCATGGATGAAATAACACTGGTGCATTGTTTAAGGACCATTTCAAACAGTTGTCATGGTTTAAGTTAGTTAAATACAGATTATGGAGATAGCTTAAATTTCGGATCAATTGAACGACTCATCATTATGAATGGAAAGTTAAACTCCGTTCTTACGGCATTAATTGTTATGTATTAGCATACTTTTCATCAAAAAGCATAGAATCCAGGTCCTCTCCTGTCCTCTTAGGGCTGGTGAGGGTAAAAATTGCGTGTTCATGATAGCAGCGATCTTCGCGTCTTCGTGTGGTAGAAATATCTCCCATTTGTACTGAAAATAATAAAATTGACATTTCACTTCAAAACCCATAAAAGAACAAGGCATGGATAAAATAACACCGGTGCATTGATTAAGGAGCAATTCAAAACGTTGTCATGGTTTCATTTAGTGAAATACAGATTTTCAGGTTAGCGTGAATTTCGGATCAATTGCACGACTCGTCAATATGAATTGAAAGATGAAATACGTACTTAGAGCATTAATTTTCTAAGTAAAAGCATACTTAATAATAAAACGTTATTGTACTTTTCCACACGATTTAATTAATACGACCGGTTTCGTCGCAGAGGCGACATCATCAGGTACAGAATCCGTTATCCGTTACGGCGGTTTCGTCGCAGAGGCGACCTGATGATGTCGCCTCTGCGACGAAACCGGTCGTATTAATTAAATCGTGTGGAAAAGTACAATAACGTTTTATTATTAAGAATGGATTTTCACAAAGTAAAGCCAGAAACAATCAAGTTTATAAGCATACTTCTTGACAAAAAGCATAGATTGCAGTTCCTTTCCTGTCTTCTTAGGGCCCTTGAGGGTAAAAATAGTGTGTTTCTTATAACAGCGATCTTTGCGTCTTCGTCTGGTAGAAAATATCTCTCTTTTGAACTGAAATTACTGAAATTGACATTTAGATTCAAAACTCAAAAACAAACATGGCATGGATGACGTATTACTGGTGCATTGTTTAAGGACCAATTCAAATAGTTATCAAGGTTTAAGTTAGTTAAATACAGATTATGGAGATAGCTTCAATTTCGGATCAATTGCACGACTCTTCACTATGAATGGAAAGTTAAACTCCGTACTTACGGCATTAATTGATAAGTTTAAGCATACTTTTTATCAAGAAGCATAGAATCCAGGTCCTCTCCTGTCCTCTAAGGCTCTAAAGGATAAAACTTGCGTGTTTTTGATAAGAGCGATCTACGCGTTTTCGTTTGGTAGAAATATCTCCCATTTGTACTGAAAATAATAAAATTGACATTTGGATATAAAACCTATACAAGAACATGGCATGGATGAAGTAACACTGGTGCATTGATTAAGGACCAACTCAAATCCGAGTCATGGTATAAGTTATTTAAATATAGATTTTACAGACTGCGTAAATTTCACATCAATTTCAAGACTCATCAATATTAATGGAAAGTTATACTGTTCGGGCCGGAACAGCCTTATGCCTTCTTTTCTTCCATTTGAATTTCCCTCTTTTCTTCTTTTTCCCGCCTGCCTTGGTTTTTTTGTTTTGTGCCGTACTTTTTTGCCTAAAGAGGGCTTGAGCAGCACCGGAAGAACCGGAAGAACGGTGCTGGCCTGCGGCACCGGTATTCTTTCATTCGCTTGGGTCCGGGCGAAGACGACAGCTTTCGTTCGCCTGAGTTCAAGGCGAAGAGCGTTTATCTCGTCGAAGCTCTGACGAGAATCAAGTGGTGGACGGACGCATGGGGTGGAGAGTTCGGGCGGGAGCCAAGGTAAGGCGGGATTCCCTTCCTTATTTTCTTCCACCCCCGTCATTTCTTCCTTTCACTGTATTTAAATTTTGGTTTCCAGTCCCTCATTTCTCTTTTCTTATTATTTTCGTCGTAAATGTAAGGCTAGTTCCGGCCCTGCATGCATTGCATTTCGGGCGGAGCACAACGGCCCCGTGACGCGACATTTTTTGGTGCCGAAACCCGGGACAGATTTGGAAATCATTAGGCTTTATTTTATTTTAATTTATTTAGTGCGTTTAGTGCAATCATGCCAGAAAGTGAAATAACCACGAGACAGAATTTCGAATCGCGTCTATCCCTTCTGCGATTCAAACGGGACCAGTTCAAAGCCACTCTTTCGGTCGCGTATGATTTGGCACGTCAGTTGAGTGAATACCAGGGGCGAGTCAGGGAGCATCCTAATTTTGGCGTATTTTCTGCCAGGTGTTCTAGTCTAAAGGAAGTTTATCGTGGTTTTTTAGATGAAAATTTGGCAATTTTTGAGCACTGCAATAATTGCAATCGCGCGGACGTGTATAAGATAGATTCCGTTTTGGCAAAGGAGTTCGAGGAGAAGTATTATTTTATTTTGTCTGTTTCTGATGGATTGAGGGCGTCCACGAGCGATGTGGACGGGGAAGCCCCTGTGCAATCCCAAAAATGTAAACTCCCAGCCATTGATGTTCCGAAGTTTTCGGGGTTGTTTTCTGAATGGCCCGCTTTTCGCGATATATTTAAATCGGTGGTGCATTACCGGAATGATATATCCGCCATTGAAAAATTTTCTTATCTTAAATCTTCTCTCCAAGGTAAGGCATTGGCAATAATTGCCTCTGTACCTTTTGGCGAAGCTCATTATCCATCCGCCTGGAGAGAATTAAACGATTTTTATGATAATCCTCGCATTCTTGGATTTTCATTTTTGGACAAAATGTTGTCGTTTCCAGAAATTTCTAATAATCAAGCAGAGTTACAACAATTCGTGACAACGTTTGCAGAAATGTATGCGGCTTTAGGGACCCTGAATATTCCAGATTTGGGAGAATTTATTTTATTCCGCTTAGCCGCTCGAGTTTTGAATTCTGAGATATTATCCCAGTTTGAAGGATCGCTGAGTGGAAACATGTTCCCTTCTGTAACAAATCTAATTGATTTTGTAAAGAAAAGAATTAAAATTCTGCAAACATCAAGTGGATCGGTTTCTAAATTTACCTCCACGAATTCTCGAGGTAGGTTTAAATTTTCTCTGCCAGTTTCAGCCAACGAAGCCTCTTCAAGGATGTCTAATTATTCAGAGAAACGGGATAATTGCCCATTGTGTTCTTCTTTGCATCCTTTATTTAAATGTCCACGTTACATTGAAATGAGTTGTAATCAACGTTCAACCTTTGTGCGGTCAAAAGGGCTGTGTCTCAATTGCCTAAGGCCGGGTCATTGGGCTCCCAAGTGTCAAGCAAGAGGTATGCGCTGTCAAAGATGTAAACGCTATCACCACACGTCTTTACATAATTCTGCCGAAGACGGGAACTCAGTCGGCGCGAAGGACGCAGGAAAGGTTTCCACCGGATTGCGTGACGATAGTCAAGAGGGTATTTCCTTGTCAAAAACATCTACCACCTCATCCATACCCCCTGCTATCATATCGTCATGCACTCGGAGTGATCGGCAGCATTCGACTATTCTAGGCACAGCGGTTGCCTTGATTCAGGCTAGTAATGGGGCGTGGGAGCGTATCAGAGTTCTAATAGATCCGGGCTCACAGTTATCCATTATTTCGTCCTCGGCGGTAAGGCGATTATCTTTGCCCATCTCCGCTTACGAGGGCGAGCTATTTGGCTTAGCGCATGTTCCCCTGCAGCAACCCAACGGTCAGGTTTTATGCTCTTTATCTCCAAGACATACGTCATCCCCCGTATTGACCACGAGGTCGGTTGTAGTATCGGAGGTCTTAAATGAACTTCCAACAACTCCTATCCCACTCTATCTTTTCAAAAAATTTGCACATTTGCGTCTCGCAGATCCCGAGTTCGATAGACCGGCCCCCGTAGAAATGTTATTGGGCATGGATTTATTTCCTAGGATTCTTCTTGGTGGGCGGAAATCATTGTCTTACGCAAATGTGATAGCTATGAATTCTGTGTTCGGTTGGGTTATAATGGGAAGTTATCCAACCATTTCCCCCCAGAATCCTTCTCAGGTAATTTCGCTGGCTATTGGTAAGAGGGAGACACTTCTTCTCAATCAACTGAAAAGGTTTTGGGAAGTGGAAGAAGTGGAGGTCGAAATTCTACCGAGACCTGAAGACGTGCAATGCGAAGTAGGGTTTCAAAATACGCATCGGCGTATGCCTGACGGTAGATATCAAGTTATGTTGCCATTTAAGGCATGTCCTCCCACTCTGGGAGATTCTCATGGATATGCTATCACGCGCTGGATGAACACGGAGCGCAGATTGTCAAGGAACTCGCGTTTAAAAGGCGAGTACCATAAATTCATGAGCGAGTACGAGTCGCTGGGACATATGTCCAGGTCTACGAGTCCCGGATCGTATTATCTGCCCCATCATGCCGTGTTTAAGGATGCTTCTCAGTGCGGTCAAATACGTGTTGTTTTCGATGCCTCGGCGAAGACATCACTCGGTAATTCACTAAATGACGTCTTAGAAACTGGTCCCAAACTTCAAAAGGACATTTTTGACCTTTTAATTGGATTTAGGACGCATAAGGTCGCGTTTATTACCGACATTGTGAAAATGTATCGACAAATATCGTTACATCCCGACCATCGCACCTATCAACACGTTGTCTTCCGAGAGGATCCATCGTCCTCATTATTGGATTATGAATTGAATACGGTGACCTACGGAGTTGTTTCTTCACCTTTTCTAGCGATTAGAACTCTACATCAGCTCGCCAGTGATGAAGGACAAAATTTCCCGTTAGCCTCAAAGGTGCTTCTTCATGACACATATGTTGATGATATCGTCACGGGAGCGAGCTCGATTGCAGAGGCACTAAATTTGCAAAAGCAATTAATTTCCTTGCTTTTATCAGGAGGCTTTTCTCTTGGAAAATGGGCAAGCAATGCTCCGGAATTGTTAAGTCATATTCCCGAGGAGAAACGGGTATCAATTTTAAATTTTGATTCGAGCGATGTTTGCCTTTTAAAAGTTTTGGGAATGTACTGGTCACCAAAATCCGATACTTTTTCCTATCATGTCAATTTTGATACGGTGGTCAATTCAAAAGGAAAGCTGCTTTCGAACATTGCCAGAATTTTTGACCCGATTGGGGCTTTGTCTCCCGTAACATTATGGGCTAAAGTTTTGATGCAATCCCTGTGGAATGAAAAATTATCTTGGGATGATTCCCTTCCAGAAGTCATTAAGAATCAATGGGATAATTTTGTCTCGCAGAGTCAGTTGTTGCAGCAGATAAAGTTTCCTCGATATATATTTCCACGGTCTTCTTCAGAGGCGCAACTGATCGGATTCTGTGATGCATCGGAGCGCGGCTACGGTGCGGTGGTGTATATAAGAACGATCGTAGAATCAGAAATTAATGTTCATCTAGTTGCAGCTAAAAGTAAAGTTGCTCCCTTGAAAACTTTATCTATTCCAAGGCTTGAGTTAATGGGAGCGTACTTGTTATCTCAGCTTCTATCCCGTTTGTCATCTTTTTTGGACAAAAGACTTCAGATCCTCAAAATATATGCCTGGACCGATTCTCAGATTGTGTTGGCGTGGTTGCGAATGTCACCTCATTTATTAAAGACCTTTGTTGCTAACAGAATCACTAACATTACGGCTTCAATTCCCAGTTCTTCGTGGAGACATATTGAATCATCCAACAATCCAGCGGATTGTGTTTCGAGGGGAATGATGCCAAATCAGTTGCTGCTATGTGACTTATATTGGTCAGGTCCGGAATTTCTAAGGGAGGATGAATCAAAGTGGCCATCTATACCTTCGGAAAGTAAATATGCAAATGATCTACCGGAGGTTAAGATTCAAGCGCAATGGGCAGGGGCCATCCAAGATGAAAAGGGATGTTCATGTCATTGGATGAAGGCGTACTCCTGCTACTTGAAATTAATACGAACAGTTGTATTTGTGCGTAGATTCATCTCTGGTTGTAAGGGAGTGCAGCGACCATCCAATCTTCTTATTTTGGAATCTGAATGGACCGAATCTCTTAACCTCATCATAAAACTGGTTCAGAAATGTCATTTCAAGAATGTCCTCCATTCTATCTCTAGAAACAAGTGTCTTCATTCTACTTTTGCTCGTTTATCTCCTATTATTGATGATCAAGGGATCCTCAGGGTGGGCGGCAGGCTCATTAATTCTGCATTGCCTCAATCACAAAAACAACCTGTTTTGTTGCCTAAAGAGAGTCATCTCTCTAGATTGATTGTGCGACATTATCACTTTGCATCTCTGCACGGGGGACCTCGAATGGTAGAGGCATTAATAGTCAGAAAATTTTGGATTATATCTGGTAGAGCACTTGTGAGATCGGACGTAAGATTTTCTTTTTTTTTCGCTAGTTGCGCGTTAGTTTCGTTTTTAACATTCTTATTCCTTCTAATTCCCTATCCACGGCCTAACCTGAGTCCTGTAGTAAGTCTTCCAGATGGGCCTCTGGAAGTGAAGCTATAGTATCCCAAACCCAACTCTTAGGATAGGACTAAGAACGCAGCTTATTTCAGTTTTCGTTATAAAGAGGTGAATTTTTGCTAAATTCAGGTGGGCGGTATGTTCGGGCCGGAACAGCCTTATGCCTTCTTTTCTTCCATTTGAATTTCCCTCTTTTCTTCTTTTTCCCGCCTGCCTTGGTTTTTTTGTTTTGTGCCGTACTTTTTTGCCTAAAGAGGGCTTGAGCAGCACCGGAAGAACCGGAAGAACGGTGCTGGCCTGCGGCACCGGTATTCTTTCATTCGCTTGGGTCCGGGCGAAGACGACAGCTTTCGTTCGCCTGAGTTCAAGGCGAAGAGCGTTTATCTCGTCGAAGCTCTGACGAGAATCAAGTGGTGGACGGACGCATGGGGTGGAGAGTTCGGGCGGGAGCCAAGGTAAGGCGGGATTCCCTTCCTTATTTTCTTCCACCCCCGTCATTTCTTCCTTTCACTTTATTTCAATTTTGGTTTCCAGTCCCTCATTTCTCTTTTCTTATTATTTTCGTCGTAAATGTAAGGCTAGTTCCGGCCCTGCATGCATTGCATTTCGGGCGGAGCACAACGGCCCCGTGACGCGACATATACTCCGTACTTACGGCATGAATTGTCTAAGAATAAGATCACTTTTCCTCAAAAACCATAGAATCCAGGTCCTCCCCTGTCCTCCTAGGGCTGGTTAGGATAAAACTTTCGTGTTGTTGATAACAGCTATCTTCGCGTCTTCGAATGGGAAAAAAATCTAACTTTTGAACTGAATTTACTGAAATTGACATTTAGATTCAAAACATAAAAACGAACATCGCATGGATGAAGTAACACTGGTGCATTGTTTAAGGACCAATTCAAATAGTTATCATGGTTTAAGTTAGTTAAATACACATTTTCAGAGACTGCGTAAATTACGGATCAATTGCACGACTCATCAATATGAATTTAAAGTAAAACTCCGTACTTACGGCATTAATTGTTAAGTAGAAGCATACTTTTCATCAAAAAGCAAAGAATTCAGGTCCTCAACGGTCCTCTTAGGGCTGGTGAGGTAAAAACTTGCGTGTTTGTAGAAAAATTTCCCATTTGTACTGATAATTATAAAATTGACATCTCGCTTAAAAAACTCGAAAACGAAAAGCGGCTGGTTAGGATAAAACTTGCGTGTTGTTGATAACAGCGATCTTCGCGTCTTCGTCTGGTAGAAAAATCTCCCTTTTGAACTGAAATTACTGAAATTGACATTTAGATTAAAAACCCTAAAACGAACATGGCATGGATGAAATAACACTGGTGCATTGTTTAAGGATCAATTCAAATAATTGTCATAGTTTAAGTTAATTAAATACAGATTATGGAGATAGCTTAATTTTCGGATTAATTGAACGACTCATCATTATGAATGGAAAGATAAACTCCGTATTTACGGCATTAATTGCTATGTATAATCATACTTTTCATCAAAAAGCAAAGAATCCAGGTCCTCTCCTTTCCTCTTAGGGCTTGTGAGGGTAAAACTTGCGTGTTTGTGATAACAGCGATCTTAATGTCTTCGTCGGGTAGAAAAATCTCCCATTTGTACTGAAATTACTAAAATTGACATTTCGATTCAAAAGCCAAAAACCATCACAGCATGGGAAATATAACACTGGTGCATTGATTAAGGACCAATTCAAATCGTCGTCATGGTGAAGTTAGTTAAATACAGATTTTGGAGATAGCTTAAATTTCGGATCTATTGCACGACTCATCATTATGAATTTATAGACAAACTCTGTACTTACGGCATTAATTTTCTGATTATAATCATGTTCCTAGAAAAGCAGAGAATCCAGGTCCTCTCCTTTCCTCTTAGGGCTTGTGAGGGTAAAACTTGCGTGTTTGTGATAACAGCGATCTTAATATCTTCGTCGGGTAGAAAAATCTCCCATTTGTACTGAAATTACTAAAATTGACATTTCGATTCAAAAGCCAAAAACCATCACAGCATGGGAAA